>NC_056726.1:723606416-723665049 GCF_019279795.1 Protopterus annectens
TTCTGGCAAAAGTGTCTTAAGAAATTCCTGTCAGAAAACCCAAAGTTTGACATGGGTCTTCTACTGTTTGTTACTCTGGACAAGTGATTTATTGGGCTTTGCATCAGGCTGTTGTCACTTCCACTGTGGCGGTTTCTGGTAAAAGAAAGATTCTTTAATTTCTGAGGAGATTCCACATTTTAAATCTCAAAATGATAATGAATGGACCAATCCTGTTTTCTCTCTAGGCTTCATATTCTAAGGAGAGTTTGGCTTCAGCCATTCCCTTCCAAAAGATCCACTTTCTTTTAAAACTGTTTCCAGAGTGAATTGTTTTTTCATAGAAAAACAGTGAATGTTTCTCACTATCTAAGGCAGTTTTGTTTTTACACCTAGAATTTCCAGAACCTAACTCTATTTCTCCAGTTGTTTTAGCTTTGTGTGATTGTTTCAGCAAGTAACTTGCGTGGCAACCATTCTGCTGCCCCAAGAAAGCTAATTGATAAACTTCATACAGTCTTACGTTTTATACATCCTTTGCAACTCTAAGGGTAACTCTAACTCCATGGTAAATACTTGCCTAGCAGTTGGCTGACTAATACAAGATTAGCCAATAACCTGATGTCTGAATCAAATCCTATACCTTCTGTGTACGAGAGGCATGTGCCATACCTAGCAGCTGTTGCTGTGTTGAGCCCAGCTGCTGCTTAACATTTGTGTAATACTAATTCCTCTGCTGCTGACAATGATGGAAAGACTTTTGATTTGCGGAAAAATGTCTTCTGCAGCTTTAGTTTTTAGGATTCTCAAGTCATGTGTTTATGCTTGCCTGTTTTGAGAATGAGGAATATTTTAGCATCTGAAGCTTCCTCAGACACCAAATCTGTTTTGTGTAATTTGGATGCCTCTGTTTCTCAAGTGGCTACTCCACTGTTTGAAATGTGCATATGATTTTGCTTATGTTACTGAGACTTGTGCGTAAGTTGGGTTGCTTTTTCAAAATCTCTTGGCAAATGTAAAAGAAAAATAAAATTCTAATGCTGTCTTTGATAGTTTATTTTTGTACCTTTTGCTGCAAACCCTGAAGTGTGATGAGATCTGATTTCAAGGAATTTCTCAGATTTTTCAACCTTCCTTCTCCAAGTTTGCCAAGAGATTTAATGTTTCCCCTACAACTACCTTTTTTTTTTAAAAAAAAGCAAAATAAACCGGCCCAGCAAGCTGCTGGGAAGCAAACATTTAAAATCAGTTGCAGTGAGCTTCCAAAAACGACCCCTATCCTGAAGAAATGACAGACTAAATATGAATGTCTATTTGCAAGAGCCCCCACCACCTCTGCAGACCCTTAATCATTGTAGAAAGTCTGAACCTCAATTTCTGTCTTTGGCAAAAAGTCATTTATAGGTTCATAGGTAGTTATTAGGCTATTGGCCCTAAGGCCTATATAAGCCTAGCCAAAAAGGTACCCTGGCTTTCGGCACCCAAGAAAGTTAGTTTTTTGTGCCCCTGTTGAGCAGAGCCACAGATGTGATCCCCGGGGTGAATTTCCTATTTCTCATCCAATCATCAAGATTTTTCTTGAGTGCTAATGAGGAGCTTTGTTTGATATAGACAGGTAGTTTGTTCCAGAGTATGGGAAGTCTCTGAGACAGGAGTCTATCCCTCCAGCATCTTCTGTTTATTGTGGTGACAAGGTTTAGGTCCCTAGAGCGTGTAGCTAGGGGGGATTGGGATTTCTTTAAGTGGAGCATGTCCAACTGCTCTGGGTTTGACAGGCAGAGATCGCGTTTGAGTAGGTGATATGTGACTGAGTAAAGTTGGAGTTTTATGAGACTGTGTAGGGAATCTGTTTGAGGCTGGTAATCCTCTTTGTGAAGTATTTCTGCGGCCTTTCCAGTTTGTCTTGAGAGGTATATACCAAAACGGGCGTTGTAGTCTATTATGGGTCTGAGTGACTAGTTGAGGGAAACAATTACCTCTTTTTCTCCTGAATGAGAAACCTTTTGTGATTAGATGCGCCACATAGAAGGATTTCCCGACTACTGTGGTGATGTGATTATCAAAGGAGAGACGGCTGTCTTTCTGTCTCCCAAGGACTCATCACACTTTTGGTGTTAAGTAGACCACCACCTATGTTGTAGCTCATGGGTACAGAGTTTTTACCAAAGGTGATGGCAATGCACTTTTTGGCATTAAGCTTAAGGCCATGACTTTGACACCAGGCATTTGTCTCAGTAAGGCCCTTTTGTAGGATGTCCACATCATTAGGAGTTTGGATTATGGCTCCTTGTTTGCAGTCCTCTGCGAACTTGTTTAGCCAGAGACCTTCCGTGTTAGCCTGTACTTCAGAAAAGTAGATACCAAAAAGGAGAGGAGACAGGACCAAACCATGTCACCAGTTTGAAGTCAGATTTGGAGTCTGCTTCTTTCACATTGTGGGCTCTGTCAGTGGGCCAGTTGGCAACCCATCTTGTGACATAGGGATTTATACCTTGTTTAGTGATTTTATCTAGAATTCCAGAGTGGGGTTGGTGTCAGAAGTATTGTCGAGATCTAGATAGGCTGTGTGAACCACTTTACCCTTGTCTACGGCTTTGGTGACTGCTTCAAAAAAGTCTATCAGGTTTAGGAGGCATGATCTGCCTTTTGCAAACCCAAACCGAGTGGGGTCCAGAGTTTAGAGATTACCATTGTCTTTGTCTATAAGTTACATGGTGATACATTCCATGGCCTTGCAGACCAGGCTCGTTAGGCTAATGGGGTGGTAGTTCCTGAGGTCTGTGGTGGCTCCCCCTTTGTGGAGGTACATGGGGTTATAAAAATAATCCATGAATATTACAGATGACACTGGGAGGCATCCCTACTTTCTGAAGGATTCTACCTCACCTGCCAGACAGAACTTTCTTCCTACCCGACATTTAAAATATGCTATTCAGGGAGTGGTAGAACCTGTCCCTTCTCATTTAGAAGAAGGGTTTTATTAAAGTATGTTTCTGGTGCTAAAGAAAGGTTGTTGAAGACCAGTTCTGGATCTTTCCTTTCTTAGTCTGTTTGTAATAGTGTCCAAGTCCAAGCTTTTGTCATTTTGTAACTTATTACCCCTTGTTCCTCCTTTCAGTTTCTCTGCACAGTGGTGCAGTGGTTAACATTGTCACCTCACAGCAAGAGGTTCTCAGGTTCGATTCTCGGCTGGGGTGCCTTCTGTGTGGAGTTTGCATGTTCTCCCTGTGTTCGGCGTGGGTTTCCCGGGTACTCCGGTTTCCTCCATTCAAGAAATGCATCTGGGGCATTTCTCCCCGGGCCTCCGCTGAAAACAGGCTCTGTGGAACCTAGTCTGACTTTCCCGGTCAACAAAATGATAAATAAATAAAAAAAATAAAGTATCTTTTAAATCCAAGGTTATATTGTACAGTAGAGTAGATTATCCAAAACGTCAGTTATCCGAACACGGTCTTCCAAAGTTTTGAGGTAGGAAAAAATCCAAGTCTGAATATGTAAACATTATATGTACTCACTTGTGCAGGCTTTTGGAGCTTGTAGCCCACTTATTTGTGAAAAATATATTGTCTACTGGAATTGCTGAATGG
The DNA here is from genome assembly GCF_019279795.1 of Protopterus annectens. Taxonomy (NCBI): domain Eukaryota; kingdom Metazoa; phylum Chordata; order Ceratodontiformes; family Protopteridae; genus Protopterus; species Protopterus annectens. The sequence goes on from NC_056726.1 coordinate 723,609,983, forward strand.
TTGAAAAGTATATTTCCTGCATGCAGGAAAAAACAAGATTTTAGAAGTTTTTTATCCAGTTCAATGTGTGTTTGATTATCTGAACAACCCTAGGTCCCAATTAGTTTGGATAATTGTAGATCTAGATTTCAGACATTTCTTAATGTTTTCTGTGTATCGCATTATTTGATTCCGTGTTCTCTTATCTGTCCACCTCAGTACATGAGTATGTCGGATCTGAAAGGATCCAAGGCCAACAAATAAACTTTTTCTTAAGACTGAAGTTCTTCCCCTCTCCCAAAATGCACCATAAACCCTGTTTCCCTATGATCTTTTGCCATGCCAAATGAGAGGTGTTGCCCAAGGCACCATTCTTTTTCAAAAATAAGTGATCCTTTTAACAGCTTTTAGAAGCATTTTTGACAGCTGTCATTTTTTCTTCACTCCTGTCCTACCCATTCGTGTAATTGTTATACAGTTAACCCAAACTAAAACCAGATATTTGTTTAGCTTCAAGTAGTAGGAGACTTTGCATACTTTTTACTTTTGTTCCTATTTAGTGATTTGGACCTGTTTGGTGGTGTGGTGAAGGTTTTCTCCTCCTTTGTGAGGGAGTGTTTCAACATACTGGATAAGGATTCAGAATTTAGGTACACACAGGATCTACATGACAAATGTGTACAGTGTTTGCCAGTTTTGATGTTTGGTCTTCCTTTCGATCAAGGGCTCTCAGAAATCTCCACATTGGTGTTTTTAGGGGTATTCCCTCTGCCTAAGTGGGAGACTCTCTGAGCCTGCTGTTTTCTTAGCTGCTTCCTTCCAAGAAAGCTTCTGATAAGGCAAATGAATGGACCGAGGGAGAGACTGGGATCTTTTCAAGGATAGGTCAGAGTACAGTTGAAAGAGGTTTCTGGAGCCTTATGCTATTCAAGAATGTCTCTTAAGACCCTCAGACCTAAGATCTGACTTTTCCCCCAGCACCTCCAAGGTGATCACATTCTGAACCAGTCTCTGGCTATCCCTGATCTGCTGGATCTGAACCTTGGTAAACTGGTCCACTGGAAACTTTGGAATCTTCCTGTTGCAGTATTCCTCACTATAGGGGATATATCATCTGCTGGATCCGGTCTTTATATCAGAGCAGTGCAGTCTACAAACCATCTACCCCCAGTATAAGCCAAAGGGTGCTTTGTGCTCCATTTTATTGGTTTAATGGGGGCTGAGTATAGTGGTAGCAAGATCATCTTCGATCTGGATGCCATTCTTTTAATTACAAGTTTATCACCACCATGGACACGTGGTTATCAAAGTTCAGATTGTTAACCCGAGTTCCCAAGTCACTTAACAACTAGGTCTACTCTTAGGAGAGTATAATGTAATTTCCAGGTCTTCCTGAAGGGTATAATTAAGCATTTTTTGTATTAAGTGTAGTCTGTGTCTCTGCACCAGTTATTTGTGTCAGACGCCCTTAGAGGATATTTATATCTTTGTGTGATTCAGTTATTGCACCCAGCTTGCAGTCACCAGCAAATTTGGTCAGCCAGAAGCCCTCTACATTTGCCTTGACCTCAGAGAAGTATATTCTGAACAGTTGCACTCCCCGTACACCACTAGTAATGGGCCCTTTGCTGGAGGTGGATTCCTCTCACCTTAACTTTGTCCTGTTTGTGAGCCACTTGCCCCATGTAAACCAATGAATAGCCATTTATGCTTAAATTTGTGAGTTTGGCTATGATACTGAAGTTTGGTATCGTGTCAAATGCCTTTTGCTAGTTTGATGTAGGCATTATACTGTTTTGCCCACATCCTATGGCTCTAATGACCAACCAGTAGATTAAAACTGGAGATTCCAGCTGTATGTCTGTGAATGAAGTGACCCCGGACCAGCTGGTTCTGATGCCTGCCCCTGTCATGACCCTGCTGTAGGCTGATACTGGGAATACAGCACACATTTACTTTGAGGCTGAGCCAATGTCTGTTGACTACAAGAAGGGAGAACTGAGGTTGTGTATTTCTGTAGGGCTTGAGGAAATTCCACAATTTTTAGTAAGGGAGGACATTCTGGGTTCTCTCAGTGGTGTCAAAGTTCAGGACCTCTGAGATTTTAAGTTGTATTACTAAGGATTACTAAGGATTGGCAGGCTTTTACCAAAAGTCTTTACAAAGCATTTATGGCTTTGAAGCCCTCTCGGGGGGGGGGTCACTTTTTCTTTAGGGATTCCTTCTGCTTCCATTTCCTCAAAAAGGACTAGGGAAACTTGGCACCAGACTCTGAAACTACTGCCCCTAAAAAGCTGGACAGGTTACATAAGGTTCCGAAGTCTCAGAAGTTTCTGTATAATAATCCTTTATCAGACTTTTCTCTTTTCCTTTGAGTGACTCACCCACTAAGCTGTCAGCTCTTGCCATCTGACAGGGATAGCAGAGCCATGGACAGATATAGCAAGAAGGTGTGGACTGCAGCTCTTTATTTGCTTAGTTCTGTTTCACAAGTAGCTAGACATGCAATTAAATGTAGCTGTGATGCTGCTGATGCTTCATCTTGGGTGGCTGTGTCAGGGTCTGTCATTAGAAGGTCCTCCTGGCTGAGGCTTCAATCCCTGTCAGGTGATGTAAAGGTGAAATTAATAGATTCTCCTCTGGATACCCATAATCTGTTTGGCTGTTCTGCAGATTTTACTAAAAGCATTGCAACACCAGGAGAAGGTCATACAATTCCTTAAAAATGTCTTTCTCCTATTCCTAAATATCAGAGGAGCTATCCCTCTAAAGCAGGTCCTTTTGTGTAGATATTCAGAACAACCTTTAAAGAGTAAAATATCATCTAAAAGTTTTCTGAGAATAATTCATAACTCTGGGGGACAAAAGTCTTCCTTTCAGGACGGGTCTAATTTTTTGGGCTATTCCCCTCTTCCCTTCTGCCAGCTTCCCCTTTCTTAAAGGTTCTCTGTCATTTTCAGTTTGCCAAAGGATCACAACAGGCTTATAGGTTCTGTCTGTAATTTGCAATGGCTACCGCATGGTGTGGAAGTCCCTTCCTCTCTTTAAAGGCATTCCTTAACCATCTCCTTGCCAGTTGCCTTATCCTCCATCTCTGCTTCAGTGCCCTTTGTCCCGAGGTACAATACAGCTAGTGTAGCCTTGCCTAAAGGGCAAGGGTTTCTACTCCAGGATTTTTTTTTTTGCTTCAAGCAAGGAAGGGTTCATGATAATTCTTGACCTCTCCTAGAACGCTTTTTTGAAAGCTCCATCCTTTCAAAGTGTTGACTCTACAATCTCCCTCCAATTCTTCTACCTCAGGCCTTTCTGGTTTCTCTGGATCTGAAGGATGCCATCTCCATATTCCTATTCACCTGCTTTTCAAGAAGTTTTATGATACTCTGTATCTTCCTTACATTATGAGTTCTCTGCTTTGCCTTTTGGTCTTTCTAGAACCACAAAGGTATTCACCAAATGTCTAGCCTTGGTCATAGATTTTTGCAGACTTTATGGCATTCAGATTTTCCTTACTTGGACGATCTCATTCTAGCTCCTTTTCTGCAAGATTTAGTTCGTAATGCTACTGCTGCTTCGCTGTGTAGGTTCAGTGTAAATTTAAAGGTTTGTTTTGCTGCCTTATCAGGACCAAATTTTCCTGGGGTTCAGGATTCAAACTCTGACTGTTCTTCTTACTCCTGCCAAGGTCCATGCTTTGACCGCCTTCTTTCAGTCCCTTCTCTTGTAAGACTTCCACAAGACAGTTTCTAAGAGCTATGGGGTTAGTTGCATCCATTATCCCCATGTTTCCTTTTGCTGCACTCTATACAAGGAAGTTCCAGTGGTATCTGAAGTTAGTTGGGCTTCAGCATTCTTATCCTCTAGACTTCTGCATTTCATCTTGCAATGCCCAAGGTTAGGAAGGAATTTCTTTGGTGGGTCAACCAGCTATCTCTAAATCCAAGTCTTCCCTTTCTAGTGTCTGTCCCCCATTCATGACCTGTTTACATATGCTTCAGACATAGCTTGAGGGGCTTGTTCACACAGCATCAAGGTGTTTTTTTTTTTTTTTTTTTCCTTCACCTGGATAAGAGCAATCACAAGTTACACCACAGGATGCATCTTGTCACACAAGACAAGAGTTCTGTAATTCACCTTCATCTCCTCCTACTACAATTGACAGCCTCGGTGATAGGGTTTTGATTCCTTTTGAGAAACATTTTTCTGAAGACATTCTTCAGGTTTTACAGCAAGCAAGAAAACCACCTACTAGAAAATCTTATGTATATGGAAAATATTTTCTTGGTGTACAGTGACCCTCTTTTGGTGGATTTTCCTTTTGTTCTTTCTTGTTAGTTTCTCAATTCTAGTGTGGCATACTTTCAGTTAAAGTTCATCCCTCAACCATTTCTGCTAGTCTGCCTCTGGATCCACTACTTTTTCCCAGATTTGAGGTCAGACAGATGCCCTTCCATTTCACTGTTGTAGTATTCATCACAATAGTGAGATCCCTTGCCAAGTGTGGCCTGAGTTATGGCCAGTATACCAAAGCCTTTAGGTTGCTTTCAGGTATGCTGTACGTCACACACATGCTGCTCATGTAGCATGGGGCGTAAAGTTGACATTCAGAGATTCCATCCTCAGAACTGCTTTACTGCCAGTCCGAACGCCATCTCTTGATAGTCGGTCTAAACCCCCTTTTCCCTTGCTGGTTCACCAAGCTGTTTTAGGGAAGTGCCCTGTTGAGTTTTATCTTTTTCTTTTGTTTTGTTGCTTGTGTGGTTTCATGTCATCCAGGAAAGGTAAGTACCAATGGGGAGACAGATTCCTCGTAAAGACAGTCATGAGCAGTGCTTATTTTGTCTCCACGCTTCCCACGACCACACCTCCTGTTCATTTTGTTAGGCCTTTGTTCCTAAGACTGTCTGTGTAGTCTTTTTGGCCTATTTGGAGAACCAGCATCTTAAGCATTTAGCTAAAGACCTCATGGAAGGAACTTCCTGCCCTGAAGGACAGTTGTCCATGAAAAGGCCAGGAAGTCCAGGTTTGATTCTTCTGCTCTTCAGTCTCCCCCAGACGTCTCTCCCGAGCCTATTGAAAACCCAGAGGACATACTTCTCATCCTCTTAGAACAGGAAATCTGAACAAAGCTATAAATAATGGAGGGACAAAGGCCCAAAAATAGGGGCAATTTTTATATACTGATATTGCAAACTTAAAAAGTTGATAGAATAACTGGTTTTGCATCAGCATGAATTTTCTGAAGGGTATGAAATCTGAATCTCAAATTCTGTCATTTTCTGAATTCAGTCCTAAATGATTTGTCAAAAACCCACAGTTTTATGAGAGACAAAAATGTGAGGCAAAAATCTATACAGTTGAGAGGTATGCCGAAGACTTGCCCAGCTGTGCTGTTGGATTTTTCTGCCGTGACAGTTTTGAAGTATCACCCTCCCCCAAGGGAAGGAAGGGTGGGAAGCGGGCTTCTTCTGCTAAAGCTACCCAGACTTCTGTGTCATAAGTCTCCTTTTCCTGATGAACCAGATGCTATCTGACTAGCCTGTTCTCAGCCACAATTCTCTTTTTCTTTGCATTTCCCTTTCTTTTTCTGTTAAAAGATAACTCTGGATTCCTGGTTTCTGTCCATTATCCAATTAGGATATTTTGTGGTCTGGAAATCTTTCCCCTTTTATGGGTATTCCTCAGCTCCCTAAGGAGCAGTTGCCTTTCTTTCCAGGGGGCATCAGGATCTCTCAACTTGGGGAACTGTTCAGGCAATTCTAGTTTCCAAAATAAGGAAGGGGCTTTACTCCAGAATGTTTTTGGTGACCAAAAATAGGGTACTTGGAGACCAATTCTGGACCTCTCTCATCTAAACACTTTTCTGAAGGTTCCCTCTCTTCAAATGTTGTCCCTCCTCCTGCTTCCTTAGGCTTATTTGATATCTCTGGACCTCAAGGATGCTTATCTTTGTATCCTAATTCATCCCCCTTTCAGGAAGTTTTTACATGTGTCTGTTGCTTTCTGTCATTGTCAGTTCTCTGCCCTTTGGCGTGTCTACTGCCCCAAGGGTATTCACCAAATGCATTGCTCCTCTGATGCTTTTTGCAGGCTAAGGGGGATCCAAGTCTTTCCCTATTTGGGTGACCTCCTGTTTCAGGCATCCTATCCAGAGACTTTGTTGCTAAATTTTTATTTTGCGGTCTCCCTTCTGCAGAGCCTGGGGTTCACTGTAAATTTCAAAAAGTCCTTTCTGACTCCTTTTCAAGCTCATCTTTCTGGGGTGCAGTATCCAGACTGTTCCTATGCTGGCATCCCTGCCACTTACCAAGGTCCTAACTCTCATTTCTTTTTTTCAGTTCCATCTTCTTCTGACTTCAGTAAGAGCCAGGGAATTTGAGAGCTCTGGGCTTCATGGCTTCCACCATTTCTATACTCCCTTTTGCAAACTCCAGATGAGAAAACTACAGCAGTTTCTAAAGTCAGTTTGGCTTCAGCATTCTTATCCCTTCAATTTTTTAGTTCTCCCACTTCCATGTCTCAAGCAGGATTTTCAGTGGTAGATTCAGCAGCTGGGGCTCACTTTTCATCCACCTCTTCCCTCTCCGGGGCTGTACACAGATGCTTCAGATATGGGATGGGAAGCAGCTTACGGCTTCTAAAGGTGCAGGGAGTTTGGTCATCTCCTCAAAAGAAAGACCACATCAATGTCAAGACAATGTGAGCTCTTCTGCTGGCTCTTCAGGGCTTTCATTCCCTCTTCTCTCCAGGACCTCTTAAGGTGTTCACAGACAATACCACCGTGATGTGAAATGTCAACATGTAGTGTGGGACAAGGCCTTATCTTTGCTGGTTGCCACCTAATGTGGGATCTGGCTATCCACGTTCAAGTGACTTCAGGCAGTTTACATTCCTTCAGGTCAGAGCATTGTGGCAGACCTCTGAGCAGGTCCATAACTCAATCCCACAAAAGGATGCTTCACAATGATGTCCACCATTGGGGTACTCCTCGAATGGATCGTTTTGCCTTCCCTCTGAAAAAGCAACTTCCTGTATTTTGTGCCAGAGTTTTGCCCAAGTTCGTTGGCATGGCTTCTGGCAGTCTTCAGGCTTTGGATGTTTCGAAGAAACGTAAGGATGAGTGCGACAGGCCTCAAAAAGCCAAGTCTTCGGATGAGATTAAGTTGGTCGTCAGGCGGTAGCCAGTGAGATGCCTTTGCAGTCCCTGCAGTCCACAGATGTACAACCGCAGGCCTTGATGAGTCCGAGTCCCTTAGGCCTTCGGCCTCCATTTTGGCTTCTGACTTGTCGCTGGTCGCCTCTTCTGCTGGAGCCAGAGCCACTAAGCTGACTCTGGTGTCCGAGGCCTACGGTTTGCGTTCTGATAGCAAACTTCTTCCTTCAACCTCTGCTGCAACTTCGGTGGTTGCCAGGCCTCCAGAGTCCTTCAAGCTTGCAGGTAAATCTTCCATTCGTAAGCCTGTGAAAAGGCAGGCTCCAGCTTCTCGTTCCCCTCCATCCCAAATGGTTAAAATGGCTAATGATTTGTTGAATCATATTAGGGGTTCTCAGCCTCCTTCTAAAAGGAGTAGGGATGTTCGGTTTTGTCCTGCTCAGGTTCTGATTCTTTCAGCATTTCTGCTGATGAAGAGGAATTTTCTCAGGCTTCTTCTCCTTTTGAGGATTCAGATGCAGAGTAGTCCATCCTTCGGCCTCTCCTCCAGAGGATTTCTCTCTTGGTGATACTTTAAATACCCTCAGAGAACATTTTAAATGGGAAAGTCAGGATTATCCCCAATCCAAGAAACTGATTGAGTTTCTGGATTTACCTCTGCATAAGCCTCTTGCTTTTCCCCCTGTGTTGGAAGTTGATTGTTTTTCTGGAAAATTCCTTGTCTCCCAATTTACTTCCTCCTGCTCCCAGGAAACCTGGGAGGTACAGAGTCCCTGATTTTCATCTGTTTCTTTTCAGGAATCTGTTGGTGCATCCAGAGGTTATTTCTCAGGGCCCTAAAGGAGTTAAGGCCACTGTTATCAGGAATCCTGTTCCCTCTGGCAGGGAGTCTAGGAACCTAGATAGGTGGGGCAAGAAGGTTTATACCTCTGCCACCCTAGCTATTAGGGCTACCAATTGTCTTTCATATGCTGTAGTACCAGCAGCACACCTTGGAGGCTATTAAGTCTAGGATAGCAAGTGTACCTCTTTTGGCAGAGAGTAAAGACATGCAGGATTTACTGAAGTATGGTCAATAAGCATTCTTTGCATTGTGGTTTTAACATCCTTGAGGCCTCCAGCAGGGCTATGGCTACTGGATCTGTTATAAGAAGGCACGCTTGGCTCCGAGAACAGCCTCTTCCAGAACCTGTCAAGGCTAAGCTTTTGGATGTACATTTGCGTAAAGACAGTCTTTTTTTGGCAGCAAAGCAGAGGAGGTACTAAAGAAGATGGAGGATAAGACCAAGTCCATGCAAACTGTTAAGGATTTTCTACAAGTTGAACCCCCTTGCTTTAGCAGGAATTACCCTTCCAAGAGTTGGACCTTTCCTGATACCAGCAGACAGAACCGTTCCAGGACTAGAGGTTACTAATCTTCTATGGGGCAGGGGGCTACCCCTTAAAGGTCTAGGCATTGGCAGGCTTCCACTTCTAAAGGGGTATGCTCCAAGCCTGCATCTCAATCAAAACACTCTCAATGACTTTTTACAACTTCTGCCTGTTCTTTCTTGCCGGGAGAGTCCTTTAGGGGGAAGGTTGGCCCTTTTTGCAGATGTCTGGGCCACTATCACAGACAAATGGGTGCTCAGAATGGTGTACCTAGGGCACAAGTTCTCTTTCTGCGCCTTTCCAGCTCCCAAGGGATTTCCAGGCGTTCTTCCAAACCAAAGGGCCGAAGTAGAAAAATAAATTTTGTCTCCGTCTCATCTGGGAGCAATAGAATCCGTTCCTGCTCAGCAGGTAGGCCAGAGCTTTTATTCCAGGCTTTTCCTAGTTCCAAAAAAAGAAGGCACCTGGCGTCCTATCCTGGCTTTTTCCATTCTGAACTCTTCTAGTAATTCCAAAGTTCAAAATACCCTCTGCATCAGTTGCTACCACTGCTAGAAAAGGATTCCTGGCTGGTAACCTTGGATCTCAGAGGCTTATCTGCACATTCCTGTCCGGGAAAGTTGCAGGCAGTACCTTCATTTCACAGTGGACGAGCAACATTACCAATTCTCTCCGCTGCCCTTTGGCTTATCTACTGCTCCCAGAGTCTTCACAAAGTGCCTGGCCCCAGTCATTGCTTTTTGCAGGCAGAAGGAAATTCAGATTTACCCATACTTGGACGACTGTCTGATTCAAGCAAGTTCTCAGGAATTGGGCATTAAAGGATTTGGAATTAAGACTCTTCTCTCTTCCCTGGGTTACACTCTCAATGTGGAAAAATAAAAAATGGTACCATCCAAGAAGATAACATTCCTGGGAGCGAGTCTGAACACAGCCGCCCAGATGATGCATCTCACCCAGGAGAAGCAGACAACTTTCAGTTTACTTCAAGGACTTGGCAAGCCTGTCTTAGCTCCTTGCAAGGAAATACCTGCAAGCTCTGGGATTCATGGCATCTTGTATTCTCATGATTCCGTATGCAAGACTGCATATGAGGAAATTGCAATGGTACCTCAAGAACATTTGGTGTCAACACACAGAGGACCTGGATATGATGAATCCTCTGCTTCCATCTCTGCAGGCGGAGTTTCTATGGTGGGCAACAGCCTGTCTACAAAACAAAGGCATGCCTTTTCGAACACCTCTTGCCACTCGAGTTCCGACTCCAGACGCATCGGACTACACCTGGGGAGCACACCTGGATGACAGATTCATACAGGGATGTTCGAACGCCCAGCAGATACACCTGAACATAAATCTAAGAGTTGATTGCAGTTCAGCGGGCTTTGCTAGCTTTCAAGCATCTTCTTTCTGCAGGGACCCTGCTTGTCAGGACAGACAACACCACAGTCATGTGGTACATCGACAAGTAGGGAGGGACTCACTCTTACCCCCTGTGCAGGCAAAGCATGAATCTTTGGTCCATTGCAGCATCCCTGAACCTGCATCTCCTAGCTCAGTTTCTTCCAGGAAGGCTCAATGTTTTGGCAGACCATTTGAGCAGGCAAACCCTTTATCCTCACGAGTGGCAGCTGAACAGAGCAGTCTTTTACAGCATCATTCAACGTTGGGGCACTCCTCAGGTGGATCTTTTCTCCTCTCCAGACAACCATCTGCTACCTCTCTCTTTTTGCACCAGACAGCAGCACAACAGAGCTTGGAAAGTGGATGCTCTGTCCTTCCCTTGGACGTTGCTATCAGTGTATGCCTTCTCTTCCTCTTCTTCCCAGAGTATTAGTAAAGATCAGAGATGAATGTCCAAGGACTATTCTCATAGCTCCCGGCTAACCCAGACAGCATTGGTACCCACTGCTTCACAGTCTCTCCCATCTTCCTCCTTGGCATTTTCCTCTGAAACCAGATATTTTGGTTCAGGAAAGGGGAAACCTTCTACATCCTCCTCTTCGGTGTCTCTCCATTTGGCAGCTTGGCTCATTGTATGACTCGTTCCCTTTCTTCCTCCCTTTCTCAACAGGTGGTTGATGTGCTGAGGGAGGCCAGGAGGCACTAGGAAATCCTATGCTGGCAAATGGGGAAAGGTTCTCTCAATGGATGCAGGCTAGAGGGTACTCTGCTTCTCAACCTACCCTTCCTCTGATCCTGGAATACTTGGCTGATTTGCTTCAGGGTGGTCTTTCGTTTTCCTTTATCAGGATCCACGCATCAGCCATCTCTGCTCATTGTTCGCTTGAACAGCCCATTTTCTCTCATCCCCTGATGAAAATGCTTCTCAGAGGTGCTTGCAATTTAAAACCTCCCAGAAGAGAACCTACTCAAGCCTGGGATCTTAATTTTGTTCTAGAGAAACTCGCTCTTCCTTTCGAGCCAGCTGCCTCTACAAGTTTCTCTCTTGGAAGACTGCCTTCCTCTTGTTTTCCATGCAGATAGTCTCTCTGAGAACTAATGCTTCCTTTATGCCTAAGGTGGTTTCCAGCCTGACTCTTACACCTTCCTACCTTCTTTCCTAATCCTCGTAATAGAGGTGAAAGGATCCTACATTCTCTTGATGTGCACAGACCGCTCCGGGTTTTCTTGGACAGGACTAAGGACCTTCAGAAATCAGCACAGTTATTGGTCAGTTTTGCCCCTGGAGCCCAGGGTAAGGCTATTTGTAAGCAAACCATTTCTAAATGGATTGCACATTGCATTACCTTTTTGTTATTCCTTTCATGGAAAAGCTTTGCCTCAAGGGGTTAGGACCCACTCTACTAGAGCGGCTTCCACTTCTGCAGCCTTTCTAAGGGGTCCCTGCTAAAGACATTTTGGAAGCTGCCATGTTAACACTTTCACAAAGTGTTATAATTTGCCTCCGTTTTCCAGAGCCAGGGCAGGGTTTGCCACTGCAGTGTTGCAGGGCATCATCTCCAACCCTTGATGCTGTTGGTTCCTCCCCCCGTATTTCTCTGGGCTTTCTAATCAACCCATTTGTTAGGAATGCAACAGTGAAACACTATGAACATAGTACAGTTGTGTACACTAATGTTAGAGTGTATTCACTGTTGCAGTCCTGGTTTCCTTCCCTCCTTCCCCCTTTTTGTGGTCCTCTCCTATTCTCTCTTCGTGAGGTACAGGCTTAATTTATTTGTCAAATTGGTTTTTGGTTTAAGCCTTATTTTCTGGGGGCTCCTGACTGTTATGGCAAGAAAGACTGAGAAAGTGACGTCGGCTGCCTCCTTTTGTATCTGACGCCCTGACGTCCTTTACAACCGACTGCCTTTTTACTTACCTTTGGTATTCTGGCAGACTGAGGGCTACTGGGAACAGGATAACCCATTTGTTCGGACTGAAACAGTGAATACACTCTAACATCTACATTTATGCTAAGTGTACACAACTGTACTTTCCCTCTTCTGCATTTAGCCGAGGACGTTTATCATAAGTAACCTCACAGGGTGGACCTACTCCCACAAGACAAGGGATCTCTCATCCATTCCCCCTCGGTCCACCCTTCAACTGACACTATGGGTGATAGGATTTTGATTCCATGTAGACACCTTTTTTCTGAGGATATGCATAGGGTCCTGCAGGAGGCCAGGAAACCCACTACCTAGTCATTTGCTCTGGAGATTCCTTTGGTTCTCATTTTGTGTGAACTGCTCAGTGCTGGGTTGATTTGTTCTTCTGTTGAGCACAACTTGTTGGATATTTCTGCTTGTCTGCCTTGATCACCTCCTGTTTTTTTTGGTGCTTCATAAGGACAAGGGCGTCCCTGCATATTAATGCTTTTTATGCCCAAAGTGTTGAAAGAGTTGTCCCTTAATCAGTCTGTTCATTTGCCCACTTTTCCTTCTCTGTAATGCGTCAGTGAGGAGGTGCTCTGCACATTGGATATGCATTGGCAGCTCAGATTTTGTTTATATAAGACTATGACTTTTCATAAATCTGATCAGCTCTGTTTTTTGTCCGAAATCCTTGGGAGTGGCTGTGTCCAAGCAAACTATTTCTTCTTGGATTTTTAAAGCCGTTTTGTTGCTTTTACAAGTTGGATCTGTTTTCAATGTCCAAAGCAGGTTTTGCTTGGTCCATCCTCCATGTTTATTTGGAGGGTTCCTCAGTTAGTTTTTCCTCCTCCCCCCTTTCTTTATATTAGCTTTTGTACTCTACTTGTATTGATGAAGACTAAAACACTGACTAGGGAGGGACATAGTACAGTTGTATAAGACCTTAACAGTACAACTAGATGTCCTACTTCTCTACAGTATTCTCTCTCTCCCTCCTTCACCCTGAGGATTTTTTTCTTTCCTGACTGATCAGACCACCCCCCCCCCCGGATCTACATGTAACGTGTACCTTTTTTCCTAATTTGCTGCTGGTGTTCTTGTAGGGCAATTCAGTTCTGAGGGTTTGGTGCTTGTCTGTCACTTGTACACTTTATGCCTCACCTAGAATATGTATAAAAATATAAAATGAGAGTCCATATGGTTTAAAACGCACACTTTTAATCCCCAAGTACTGAGCACTTTCATCCCAACAGTGGACTTCATCAGAATACAAAGTAAAGCTTCTCAATTAGTTATATAATACCTTATTCATTATTGCCCCCGTGAACCAATAAAAAGATGTTTACAAACTGACTGTCTCAAGTAATTAACCTCTTAATGTATCATAAAAAAAACACATAAATGTGTATGTTAAAATACTTTTAATTTTTTTTAAAATTTTGCTCGCATAAATTTGTAAACCTAAACATTGACTACAAAGATTTTACATTTCTCTACTTCTATATTGTTGCATATTGCACCTTTCTTCTTATTTTAAATAGAAAGTGTAAAAAAAATGTATATATAAAAAAGGAATGCTTGGCTTTCTCAACATCGGTGTAATGGTAATAAACTCATTCAAGCCCAGTGGAAACATGGCTGCTAGTCTGAAATTGCCATTGTACCTCTCATTTAAAAGATTTTTCCAACCCCCCTCTGGTTTGGGGTCACCTGTTCTGAAATGTTAAACTGTTAAACTTCTCACAACTAATAGTGTGCTTGAATAGGGCATTAGTCTCCTTTTTGTTTTTGGTATAAATATGCTCGTAAATTCTACTTTTTAATGCCTGCTCAGTCTTTCCCATTTAAAAGGCTAAACAGATTTCACAGGTAGCTAAATAAACTATACCCTTACTGGAACAACTACTTTACTCATAAGCCTATTCAGCAAAATAATAAATGGTTCTCTGTTGATGCAAGTACACTGGTTACAACATCCCCAGGGTTTGATACCCCTACCTAAATGAGCTATCCCCTTGTTCTCCAGTATTCTTTAAATGTTGCTTCCTGTCTTATGAATACATATAGGTCCGTCCCTTATGACCCTACCAACTTTGGGGTCTATTCTAAAAATATTCCAGTTTTTTCTTAAAATGTCCTTAATCTTGCCTGTCATGGTGTTGTATTGTAAAACACATGCTTTATTGAATTTCATACAGTTGGTGTCTACGCTGATGTCTAGTCCCCTCTGAGAAGGGGGTTTGTACCTATTCCCCCATTATATAAATACCTCCCTTAGAAATAACATCCACCAATGAATTGTGGTACCCTCTCTCGTTGAACATAATTTTTCACTTGGTTAAACTCTTCCCTTAGGTCCTCTAAATGGGAAGTCATACATGCCACCTGAATAGCCTGTCCTTTTATAATGCTTTTCTTTTGTGCTAAGGGGTGACAGCTGGTAAAATAAGCATTAACAAAATGTGTCCCTTCTGTAAATAATTAGACTTGAATCCTGTGTGGGAAATGGTAGTATCCAAATTTTTCAACATGTTTCATTGTTTTGTCAATCAAAATCGTTAGGGGGTGCATCTTGTAAGTACATATTCCTCTAAACTGATCCGCTGAGTAAGTGCATATTCCTCTAAATAGGAATCTCTTCTGTTGTCTGAGATGTTAATCTGGTTTCTGGAAACTTGCATAATATTTTATTTGACGAGTGTAATTATGTCAATTTCATTCACTATCCGCATTGTTGAACCAGTCCACCCACTTTATCAGGTGTGATGATACATAAAGACCTATCCCTCTAAGTCCTGTAGTAGGGAACTTTCTTCCTTTGATAAATTTTGGTAAAACCAGTTATTTTCTGACCATTGTTTTGGAAGAGATATACAAACAATCTTTTCATAGATCCCTATAAGGGGGTGTAAAGGGGAATTATACACATTCCTCTTTAAACCACCTGAAACTTGGGTAGTTACTACATTGATTTCCTCATTGTTGGAAAATAAAACGTTGAAATTAAATTTTCTAGTATATAGTTTGATTTCGGCCATGATGTCAGCAAGATCAGGTCTTTTCGCAGGTACAATCTTGAAGCCCTTGAGTAAAAATTCTTTAGATATAACTCTGTGTAATTATAGATTTTGTATCCCTCAGAAGTCTACTATATCCTCTAGTTCCACTCAATTCCTGTATCGCCCCTCCCCCAATTGGAAAGCCCCTGCTGTATGTGTGGTGGGTGTTGGAAATGTACCTGTGATTTCTCTATTCTCCTGTATTATATAAATGCTTAATTGAGAAGCTTTACTTTGTATTCTGATGAAGTCCTTACTGTTTGCACAAAAGCGCTTAATACTTGTTGGGGATTAAAAGTGTGCATTTTAAACCATATGGACGCTCACTTTATATTTTTATACATCATCTTGGTTTGGCTGATGATTTTTTTGCACTTGGATGTTTTGGCATACTTTATGCTTCAGACATAGGGCATACTTCTGACATACAGTGCATGTAGGGGCCTAAGCTTTGGTATGCTGGCAAACTATACAGCTACCCTCAGGTCTCAGCCAGGATATCTGTTTAGTAAGGAATACTGCAACAGTGACCCTAGGACATCTGCTGTTCCAGTACGTTTTTACATAATTGTACTTTCTCACCTGCTAATCTATGAATGCTGGAGTTCTCCAGTCCAGCCTTCTAATGTTGAGGGCCATGAGAGGGTTGCAGTGGGCAATGTCTTCAGGGCTTTCTTGTTGCAGTACACATCCAGGACAAGTCCGTTATCTTAGAGGACAAATGGAGCAGGTTGATTCTTCTGCCACACAAATTATGCCTTAGTGGCATCAAAGATCTTGAGCCACTGGTGCTAACCCTGCTGTGATCTGTTTGCAACCCCGACCAGTACCAAGTGCAGAAGTTTCTTTGCCCTAATTCCTCAGGAAGGGACAGTCCCCGAGAGATGCTGTAGGTCATACTTGGACCCTGTGACTCCTATATGCTTACAGAAAGCAGCCTGATGCAAGGCAAAAGTGATTTTTATTGTCACCATTTGGCCTTGACAAGTTTTGGCCTCACCTAATGTACCCACTCTAGGTTTTAGATCTCCTTCTGCACCCGATTTCAGATCCCTCTGGGAAGGCTCACCCAGAGATCAGATCCCTCAGTCTGATTGCTTGATTTCTCCACATCCAATAATGGCAAGGAAAACCAGGCTTTCTTCCATGGTTGTACAGATTCTCATTTGTTCCTCTCCACTTCAAAGTAGGAGGAAAAGATTCACCACTTCAGCTAATTCTAAAGTTTTGTATCCTGTTTTTTGGCATCTTTGCCATCTGTTGGATTTCCCGGTGAGTTTGTTCCATTTAGGGAATAGTTATTCCAAGATTAAAGTGAAACTACCTCTATTTCTAACTTTCCTGTGGGAGGACCAGCATGCTTCCATTTCTTCAAGGCTCTTTAAAGCGTTCCTGAGGGGTACTTTTCTCTTGTGAAACCCCCTTTGAGGGACTCCCTGCTTCCTTGGGACATAACTATCTTGTTTAGAGTCTTACCAAGGTGCCACTTGAACCTGCAGTTTCAACAGATCTGAAATTTCTTTCTTACAAAACCACAAGAAACAATATTTTCTAACTACAGGCCTTGTGCAAATCTCTGTATCCTATCACTGATGAGGATATAGGTTCCTCAGGACAAATCCAGACTTCATTCCCAAGGTGACTTCATAGACCAGAGTAAGGTGAATATCTAATTTATTCTTTAGATGTCTACCATCAGCTTTGGTTTCATTTACAAAGGACTTGACGATAAGCGAGCAGATACTTGCTTCTGTAAGGTTGCCGTGTTTGGGTTTCTATGATTATATTACTTTCATTACAAGTTACAGGTTGTCATTGCCCTCTAAACCAAAAGGAGATTATACCAGAGAGACTGCAGCCTCTGCGTCCTTCTTTAACCGCATTCCCAGTGACATTATTTGTCTAGCATCTACGTGTTCCACAGTTCATATATTTGTTATTGCAAGTTTGACCTGCAGTCCAGGTCAAGAGCTGTTGTTGCTTCTACCATTCTCTGGAATATCTTTCCATAATGCCTCCCAAGTTGCTCTAGCTAGGGACACTGTCCCATGTGTTTTAGGCAGATGGAAAAGACAACATTGGATGTGAAAGTTGTGTACTTACGATAGATCTGTGTTGTCTTCGCATCGTCAACAATGCTGCCCTCCAACCCCCATCCAAATTCACTTTGTCTCCTAGTGGACCTTCCTGGAGCCTCTTTGTTACAGTTCTTGGGGTTCTCTATCTGGTAGCAGTACTTTGTATAGTTGTTAGCATTTACTCTTTTTAGGGGTGATCATGTAATTGGGGTAAAATCTGATGGTGCATTATGGAGGGTAGCTTGTGCCTTGGAGAATGTGCGTTTATTTGCAATTCTGTGATCAGTTCGTATCCATTTATACCCATGTGTTGAGATGGATGTGGAAGGCCTGTGTTCCTTTTGTATCCAGGACGGAGAAACGACACCTGACTTATTACCATAAGTACATAATTTGTTTGGGTCTATATTACGTCGAACTTTGTAGAAGTTCGAACGTTGTAATATCGAACACAAGTCCGAAATACGAAAATAACTAAGCCATGGCACACAGATCCCCCCCACCCCCACCCCACCCAGGGGAAAAAAAATCAGTGGGCCTTTTTCCTTTCTTTCCTCCCTTGTGATTGTGTTGTTGGAATATTTAAGTAGGGTGGGGGGGGGTGTGGGGGTTAAAGTGTTGAGCTTTTTTTTGAGCCTTTTTTTTGATTTTTTCCTCTGAAAATAGTGGCTGTAATCGTTGTTTCGTTATTGTTATTATTTTTTATTATGATTTTTTTTCAATATTAACTGTGAGTTCGAATGAATATTGAGTTGTAGTATATTGTAATATCTTTGAATTTCTTTATGTGTAGTCATTGCATTGCTCCAAGGCTGCCTTCCAGTCATTTTATGTAGGATTCATACTCACCATGTACTCAGAATCTTAATTTTTCTGTTTTTTCTTAATTTTAATTCATTTTTGTCATCTTTGCAGTCAGAGTCTTTGATGTGTGAATCTCTACTGGGATTGGGATATGGACTGGGATTGCAGAAGAACTTACAGCTTACAGCAGCTTTGCTTAATTTTTCATTTTTTTCCAGGGTGTTTTCTGGGCACCTCAGTTCAGTTCTCAAAAGTCTTTCTTTCTTTCATGTAGTAATCTAGTCTCTATCTCTAGTGATGTGATGTTCTACTGTGCCTGTAGGGGATGGGGATTCTCAGGATAGCATAGCCTAACATCAAGTCAGTATCCCAAAGTTAAATCTTCGTTTGTGGTCTTCAATGAAGCCACCTGTAGGTGTGCTACAGAACATAAAAAAACCAAATGGTGACGTGCAGACAGATCACCCAACACCACTTGCAGTCCACATATTGCTTGCTATCATTTTACCTGTTGTGCTGAATTTGTTGTTGTTGTGCTGAATACATTTCCTGTGATTGCTTCTTTTCTCTTTGTTTGATTGAAAAGAGTCAGTGTGAAGAAGAGAAAGTTCCATGTAGGGGCATGTTCCCCATAAATATTTTCAGTGTTTTTTTGGGGGTGCTTCCCATGGCCATACCTCCTATAGTATTTGTAAGACGTTTGTGCCCAAGACTTAAAAGCCATTTGTCTTCCCTGGCCATTTTGTCTCAAGAGCTAGAGGCTTAAACAGTTAGCCCAGGGTTGCATGGCAGAATCTATTGTGCGTCCAAATATGCTAAAGCAAGAATTGCCTCTGGAACCTCCTGAGGACATCTCTGGCTGTTCCTCTCCTCCTAGAAGGCCTCTAAGATCCTGAGGGATGGGAGTCATCCTCTGATGCTCCTGTTGGTCTGATCTCTCAGGCTGCGCTGTCTGGCTGCTTGGCATCCTCCTTGGAATGTTGCTGTGAAGGAACTTTATGTTCATCTTGTCTTTTGTGAGGAACTGAGAGGGATTCCTGGGGGCCCAATTCAGGTTCTTAAGGGAAGATTTTCCAAGAGGGTTCCATTTCCTCTTGGTCCAGAAGATGTTTTTTTCCTTATATAGAGGTTGATGACCTGTTTAGGAAATAAACAAAACTGATGTAAATCTTAATGATGTCTAATGGACCCCCTGGGAGGTGAGGACCTAAATTATTTGCCTTTAATTCCCTTTACCTCTTCTTTGGTTTCTGTGTTTTCTCTCCCCCTTTGACTGTGGACTTCCCTTTCCTTTTTTGATGATTGGATTGAAGAGGATGATGGAGATGGAGTTCTCGAATGGCTTCTTGCTATCTTTGAGCTGCTTTGATGGAGGATGCCTATGGCTCTGAGTTAGTGAGCTGCTATGAAGGAATTTTGGAGAGTTTTGGGTGAATTGTTTGTTGGATTTGGTAGCATTCTTCTTTAGTATCTGATATCCAGAAGAGGTATTATGAGTTGCTTCAGGTGGACACTACACTCCTAAACCACCTGCATTGCATCCTGTTGGCTGCTTTGTTAGTTACTTTATTTTACAGCTGTCTCTAAGACTCGTATGATTTTCAGCCCACTGCTCCAAAGAAACTTAAGTTCTATAAGGTTCCTGAGGATTGCAGATTCCTTTTTGCATCCTTCTGCTAACCCTGCTGTGGTGTCAGTCTCCCAAGAAGCCTTCTAAGCTTTGTCCTCTTCCAAGCTTCTGCCTTCAGATAAGGATAGTAAGGCAATGGAGAGGATTGGAAAGAAGGCTACGCTTTTAATTTGGCTTTAAGGCAATCGCTTACCAGCCCCACATGACCAGATATGCACTGGCCTTAATTGACCATACTTGTCAGGCTATTTCTGACCTCTCTGATAACAGAAGGAAATTCTTGTTTTTGGTACTACCTTTCAGGTGGCCTGCCACTGTTTCAAGTGCAACTATGATGCTGCTGGTGCCTCTTCCAGAGCTGCTGTCTTTGGGTATGTAATGAGGCATTATTCTTGGCTTCGTCTGTAGTCATTACCTGAAGATGTTAAGCCCAAGTTGTTGGATGCTGCTTTGAATAATAAGAATTAGTTTGGGACTACTGCTGCTGCTATGTTTGTTCAAGAAAAAGGTAAGGCTTTGCAGGGCCTTAAACATATTTGTGTCCCCTATCCCTAAGTTTCAGAGGGACTATCCTGCCAGGTCTGCTTTTGCTCTCAGGCAGCCTCGTTAGACCACTAAAGGCAGGAAGGAGTGGTAGGCGAGCTCCTTCTGCAAAGTTTCTCAGGTTCCTGTGGCTCAGAAGTCCTTTTCTGAGAAGCCTGCTTCTCTTTGACATTTTGCCCCTCCTAACCCTAGACCACGTTTGTTATTTCGGCTCTCCCTGTCTTCCAAACTGGCAACTCATCACACTCGGATTCTTGAGTTCTGTCCATCATCCATCAGGGTTACTTCATTCTGTGGAAGTCTTCCCCTCCTCTTTCAAGGTTTCTTCAACCTCCTTGAGAGCAGCTTCATTTCTCAGTTTCTTGGGTTCTGGTGAACCAGAAAACTATTCATCCTGTTCCTCCTTCCCAAGAGGAAAAGGGATTTTAGTACACAATATTTGGTTCCTCGAAAGGAGGGCACTTGGAGACCTATTCTGGATCTCTTTGCTCAACACATTTCTCAAGGTTTCTTTTCAGATGCTTTCACTTCAAACCCTGTTTCCTCTGTTGCTGCCCCAGGCTTTTTTGGTGTCCATGGATCTGAAGGATGCTTTCCTTCATATTCCTGTGTTCAGGCAGTCTGTGTCTCTCTCTCTCTCTCTCTCTCTCTCTCTCTCTCTCTCTCTCTCTCTCTCTCTCTCTCTCTCTCTCTCTCTCTCTGTTCCCCTAATTTCAATTCTCTGCTTTGCTCTTTGGCCCCTCTCCTGCCTCAAGGGTATTCCCAAAGTACCCAACTCCTGTGATTGCCTTTTGCAGGCTCCAGGGCGGTCCTTTTTTTTTTTCCTTATTTAGATTACCTTGATTCTGGCACCTTCTCACAGTTAACAGGCTCTGGAGTTCACCATATCTCTCCTTCAGCGTCTACGGTTCATTGTCAACTTCCAGAAGTCTGTCCTGACTCTATCTTGGGATCATTTGTATCTGGTCTGCAGGATTTAGACAGTGCCAGTGTTGGCCTCTCTTCCACATCCGTTGTGTTTTTTTTTTTTAACCTTTGATTGCTTTCTTTCTCTCTCCTTCATCTTCCTGCCTTCCCAGACAAGAGTTTCTTTAAGACCTAGGATTTATGGCTTCGGTTCTAATGCTCCCTCTTGCCAGACTGCATATGCAGGAGCTTCAGTGGTACTTAGTCTGTTTGGCTTCCGCATTCCCACCCTCTGGATTTCAGAGTACATCTCCTTCCTTTCCTCAAGCGGGAATTTGAATGGTGGAATCGGCAACTTTTGTCAAACGAAGCCTATCCTTTCAGCATCAGATTCCTTCTCAAGCTTTACACTGACTCCTCGGACATGAGGTGGGGGGGTTAAGTCACCTGAAAGTTCAAGATCTCTGCCCCCCCCCAATCAACAGTCAGACCATATTGACATTAAAGAGATGAGAGCTGTGATTCTGGCCCTTCAGGCTTTTACACCCCGTGTTCTCTCCAGGCCCCCTGAAGGTTTACACAGACAACACCACAGTGATGTACATAAACAAGCATGGGAACACACATTCCTACCTCCTTTGCATGCTGGGTCTTCAGGCCTGATAGCTGATCACTTCTAGCCAGATCCCAACTCCTTCAGGCAGTGTATATTTCTTCATAACACGGTATAGTGGCAGACTCCTTGAGCAGGTCCAAAACAGACTCACAAATGGATTCATAGAGACCTGTTTCTTGACCTAGATCTACCAGAGGAATATCCCACCAATGGAGTTTTGCCTCTGTTCTGACAGTTATGTCTATTTTATTCTAGAGTGCCATGCTATTTGTTGTGGAAGATGGATGCCCTTTCTTTTCCTTGGAAATGGATGTTTCTTTATGCCTTCCCTCTCCTTCTCATACTTCCAAGAGTCCTGCAGAAAGTTCAGCTGGACTCCCAAAAGTTCTTGCTAGTGACTTCTTTTTTGCCAAGACCTCTTAATGTGTCTGGCGAGGGACAGGCACAGTTTGCCTCACTAGTTGGGCCTTCTCACACAAGACAAAGGGTCATTCATCCATCCTCACTTGTCCACTCTTTAACTGATATCAGGTGATAGGGTTTTTATCTCTTAAGCACTTTTTTTTTCCTGAGAAAGTGCTCATGGTTTTACAGGTGGCAAGAAAACCTGCAGCCTATGTCCACATGGAAAAGATTTTCTGTCTGGTGCCATGCTGTTAGCCAGGACCCATTTTAGTGGAGGTCCCCTTGGTTCTCTCGTTTGTGAGAGTTGCTCCAGTCTGGCTTGGCCTGTTCCTTTTGTAAAGGCCCATTTATCAGATTATTATTATTAAAGGCGTCCTGCATCCTTAGGGCCCCAAGGAAGCCTGTTTCTCCTTCTTGGGACCTTAAATTTTGTTTTGGGAAAAATTGGTCCAGGCTGCATTTTGAGCCTACAGTTCCGGACTTGCTGCAATACTGTACCTGGAAGACTGTTATTTGATCTTACTTCTGCTCTGAGGGGTTCTGAACTTCATGGTTATTCCTCCTTTGTTTTCAGAGACAGGTTGTCCCTTTGTACTAATCCTCCTTTTCATATCCAGGGTTGTTTATAAGCAGTTTATGAGGAGGAAAAAGGAAGTTGTACTGCCTGATTTAACTCCCTTTTCCTTCACAATATGCTAGTGAGAGGGTCCTGCATACTTTGGATTTGCACAGACAGCTCTGTTATTATATGGTAAAGCCTAAAGCCTTTCGTAAGTGTGACCAGCCGTGTTTTATTTTCATCCCAGTACATTGGGTTTGGCTGTTTTTTAAGCAAGTCCTCTCCTAGCTGTCCAAAGCCATTTCCTTTTGTTCTTTTCATGACAAATGTCTAATTCCATTAGAACTCATTGCAGTAGGGCTGTTGCTGCTTCTGGTACCTTCTTCAAGGATTTGGACACCAATTCCATCCTTGAGGCTGCTACTTGGTCTTCATTGTATACCCATATTAAGCATTGTACATTGGATTTTGTTTCTAGGGCGAAAGCAGTTTTTGCTAGGGCCATCCTGAATGGGTTTGTTGAGGGCTCTTCCCAGCATTCCACGGCCCTCTTGTTTTCTTGAGCTTTTGTACTCCTTCCTAAGGTGAAGAATACTGCAGCACTGATAGAGAAGGACATAGTACAGTTGTGTAAAGCCTTACCATAACAGTAGATGTCCTTTTTCTTCACTGTTGCAGTATTTGGTCCCTCCCTTCACCCCCCCCCCATCTTTTTAGCTTTGATTTGTTTACCCTCCTGGCTGAGGGTTCCCTTTTCCATCTGCATTTTCTCTTTCTGGATGTGCATAGCCTCTTGTATCATATGGAGTCTGTTCTCTTCTGTGGCAATTCAGTTCTTGGTAACTGCAGCTGTACTTCACCTTTATGCCCTACATCCTGTGTGGGGATCATACTGGTGATGTGTGGCACATGCAAGATCTAAAGGCTTTGGTATACTGGCTAGACATTGGACTATCTTTGGCATAAGATCCCAAAGGTGAATACTGCAACAGTGAAGAGAAGGACATCTACTGTTATGGTAAATCTTACCCAATTGTACTTTGTCATTCAGACTGCCGTCTCAGCAGGGGAGTTCCCCAGGATTCTGGGTCTCATTGCATCTGATTCTTCATACTTCTCACAAGACTCCACATGAGAAACATCCAGTGGTACCTAAAATCTGTATGGTCCTAACATAAATATCCCTATACATTTCAGATTCCATTTGGACTTTTTTGGTGGAGTCCAAGTTTCTCTGAATCCAAGTCTCCAATTATCCCTCTCTGCTCCAGCACAATCACTGACAACAGACTCCTCAGACCTTGCTTGGGGAGCAGTATCTATGAGGATGAAGTATGTGGTTTTTGAACAGAATAGACTGACCAAAGCACAGACGTTAAAAAGATGTTGGCACTTAAATGCTTTCAACACTGTCATCTATGATCTGCAGGATCAGTGCAAGTGATAAACCAGTCAAGGGATTACCAAGTATTGATCTCTGCAGACTTGCCTGGGATGTAGCTTTTCAACACAATCTGTCTCTACAGGCTTCTTGCATACTGTCAGAGCAGAATTGTGTGCATGCAAGCTTTCTAGGGCAATGACTTGTCAAACTGTGGGAAGCACCTTAAATAGTTTTCCTTGTTTTGGAAACGGCCAGTTTTAGTTATTACAATCTTCCTCGCAGATTGGATCTACTTACACGATGTGTGTGATTCATCCTGACACCAATCTACAACTAACTGACTGGATGGGTATTAAGAGCAAGAAAACTTTCTACTAGAAAATCATATGTTAGAAAATGAAAAATATTTTCTGTTTGATGCCAAGAAAAACAAAGTGCACCTTTTCAGGGCTAGTGTTTCTCTCGTTTCTCTTGTTCTACATTTTAATAAGAAAGGTCAGAGGATAGTAACTTGTACAGTAAGGTTTTGTTGGCATGTCTGGCCATGGATTTTTTGAAAGGGGTGTTGCATATGAAACCTGCTAGGAAACTGGTTGCACCTCCTTGGGATCAGAATTTTGTTAGAAACACTTACTGTTGCTCCACTCGGACCAGATGGTCTGGATGACTAAGTTCTTAACCTGAAAAACAGTGTTACTTTTCTTGTAGCGGTCGAGTAATTTAATTTAGTAAGAGTTGCAAGCTCTTGTGGGTCAAATCTGTCTTGTCTCATTTTCAGGAAAGATAGGTTTTTCCTTACGAACAAATCCTTTTATACTTGTGGTATCGAAGTTTACCTTGAGCAAAGTTGTCCATTTCTCTGACTTCTTTCCAAAACCTCAAAATGAATGAGAAAGGATACTTCTTACCTTTGACACCTCTGGTACTATCTTGACAGAGTCTTTCAGGAACTCTGTTATGTATTTCTCACTGTTGCAGTATTTAAGTACTAATAGGTTCTTGCCAAGGTGACCTGACTTCTGGCCAGAGTACCAAAGCCAAAACTTTCCATGCAGTCCTATGTTCCTAGGACCTAAGTCTGTGGGTATAAGGGTACATGATTGGGCTAGGATCCCCCCATATAGTTAAGGCTACTGCAGTAGTGATCCATGTAATGAACATAATACAGTTGTAAATAAACTTACCATAAAAGTCTGTTTGAACTATTACTGTTGCAGTGGCCACTCCCTTCCTTCATTCCCCCTTATTTAGTTAGCCTAGTACTAATCTATGATTCTGTAAGATTTTTTTTTTTCATTTGTGGTGATTGTTGACTTTTTTCTTATACTGAATCAGTTTATGAAAAGTGTTAAATGTTGTGTGACGACAAATCCCACCCACAAGGATTTCCATACTGGGTAAGTGTTCTCCCTTGGCCCAGAGCATGATGTGGACTCCTGTATGCATTGTGCTTCGTTCACCCTGAGGACAGTCTGCAGGAGGAGACTCTTTCCAGGAATTTGCATCCAAAAGGGAGTACAAGCCTGATTCCATACTACCAGGGCATCCACCAAAGCCTCCAGGAGGTCCTTCCTATGAAAAAGCATACCAGTAAGTGGGAGAAGTGTCAGGAAACTGAAACCATTTCAGACCACTTGGATTTCTCTACATCTGGCAGTCCTACATGTGCAGAAATGCTTTTGCAGCCCCAGCCAACAGAAGTCTGTTCAATGAAGCCTATGGTGTAATCTTTGTGCAGGTGTCCATACTACATTATGTGAGTGCCTCCTGAGGTCAATGGCCATTCAGATTTGGAAGTCTGGATTATGATTTGCAAAGGTGACATGGAAGGTGGGTTCTTCCATTGTCCTTGTGTGCAAGGAGTTTCCTGGTGATCATATCAACATTTAGGTTCCCAACCCTGACCAGAGGTTTTCAGGGCAGCAGTTCTTACATTTTTGAGGCACAGAGCACTGAAGCATAGACTGGTACCTGCCAACTTGCCATGGCCTTGGTTGGGCAGTGCCTCTTTAAATTGTGCTTTCTGGGCTTGTACTGAATCATTAGCTGAGATGGTAAAATATTTTTTACTTTTTGAAAGGTAGAAGGCCTGAATCAGATGTACCACAAATGTCTGGGGCCCTTTCAAAACAGGGATGGGTGAGTCCTCTGCAAGACTACTCTTTATACCTACAACTCTGAAGCTGATGAGCTTGACATATGTAGGACAAATTCTGTACGCTGAAATTTGTGATTGACACCTAAAACCATGTCCTTTACTTCCCTACCAGAGGACTTTTCCTTGGAGATCCTTTTTCACAGGTTAAAGGTGTTTTTCCAGTGAGAAACTAAATGTTCTGAATCCAGGAGAGTTGAAAAAGCATCTATTCTTCCGTGGGCTTGCTTGAACCTCTGGCTATTCATCCAGTACTGATGTCCTAGAAAATGTGCTTAGTAATGTGTCCTAGGAACCATACTGTCCTCCCCTCATTCACAGGTAGCTTTACTATTTCTGCTGGGTCAAGGATGCCACGGAGTATCTTTAGGTATGTAGTCCCTGGACCTAAACAAGGGAGCTCTGGACCTCTGCACCACCTGTTAACATATTCCTTATAAAGAGAGCAGAATCCTCACTAGTTTTGGGGGTGAGGGGAGTATACATCTTTGCTACCATTTCCTATGGAGCCTTAAACTTCAGATCCACCTCTTCTGTTGCTGGCTGTAAAGCATTCGGAATTGGATCCAAGAACTGCAGGATGTATATCTTTCAGGTTGCCAAGCACTTAAAGGAATGTGACTGTAATGCTATGGACTTGTCATGCAGGAAAGAAGTTACAGTATGTGTAAATACAGAGACATGCTTGGCCAAAGACCATGCCCTTGTCAGACAGTTTTAAAACGACGATCATAAATGCCCCGCTAAACAAGGATCTTCTCAGGAAATGTAGAAAAAATGGAGGAATGTAGGATAACTGTCCTCAGTCTGTAGGATACATTTTTCAGACCAAAGTTCCTGGATATAGCAGGAATGTCCTAGCCAAGACTTGGCCTTGTCACCCTAAACTTGACAATGTTAGACCTCGCAAAGGAAAGAAAAGGGGCCTCAGACCAGTAACCTCCATTACCAACTATATTTCCTCAGAAAGTTGGAGGATGCGCGTCCTTATCAGAAATTGGGGGAAAACTCCTTCAAGACTGGTGGTTAAAATATTCTTTAAAAAGGCTACAAGTTGTTCAGCACATTCCACAAATATCCATGAACCAACTGGTCTGTGTTCCTGCAATCATTCCCCTTGGGAACCTTTTCTCTGGCCCTGGATGGAAAGATCAAGGCTTTTAATAAACTCTTTCTAGTTCCAGGAAAGGGGTCCATGGAGACTTGTAGATCTTTCTTATCTGAAAATATTCCTCCTTGTTCCAGAGTTCTTACCCTCCAAAGCCTGCCTCAGATTCCTTCCACTGTTCCCATGGACACTGGATCTAAAGGGTTGCCTAAGATTTGCTACAGGGGAAAAGTAATTTGCAGTTTATCTCCTTAATCTTTGGCTTGCCCACTGCTCCCCGAGCATTTACAAAATGTCCGACTCCAATTTACAAAATGTCTCGACTCCAGTGATTATCAAGAACAAAGGGTGCAGAAACTTGTCCTTAACTGGATGACTGCCCAACCACCGATGAAAGCATGCTTCAGGCCCTGGACTTCACACTAACTTGTTACAGGAACCTGGGGCTCAGTCAACCAATAAGTCCTGCATAAATTCCTTAAAAACTAGTTTTCCTTGGTGACCTGTCTGGACACCGCCATGAGCATTACCCTCCTTCTTAATACATAGTGGCCCATTTGATTTGATACTTCCATAGCATTCCGTAGGAGATGGAAGTTACTATGTAACTTTTTAGGCTACTGGGCTTCGTGGCATCTCGCATCATAATGGTTCCCCTAACAGACCTGCACATGAGAAGGCTCCAGTGATATCCAAGAAACATATGTCATCGGCATACTCTGCATTTAGAGATCAAAATCTCACTCGCCCAGCATATCAAAGGGGGGAGATTTTATTTTGGGTTCAGCAGTATGCTGTGCATCATGGAATGGCATTCAGAGCTCCTCCTACTAAAATGACTTTGACCACTGATTCCTCAGGCCTGACTTGGGGGGGATCTTATGACTCTGCATGCAAGCCTGAGATATGGCCTTCGAAGTGTTCTTGGCCCCTTTTGAACAAGCTGCTTCATACTACTTCCAGTATCTGTCATGGAAGATACTGTTTTTGGTACCAGTTACCTCCGCCTGAAGAATTCCTGAGATACAAGGCTTGATATGCAAAGAACCTTACATTGGCTTTCATCTGAACAGTGTCCTTACATACAATCCCTATTTTCATGGCTGCGGTGGTATCTTGAAATTATGCTGAATTAGGCTGTTCACCTCTCAGCTTTAATTCTAAAGCCACAACATTCAGAGGAAGTGACCCTGCATCCCTTGAATGTGCATAGGCAGCTGAGATTTTATTTTACCCAGTACCAATTAATTCAGAAAGTGTATTTAGCTATTGGTCTCATTTTCAAAGGGAAAGAGGATAACTTGTTAACAAGCAAGCCTTTTTTAAATGAATGTCTCAATGTATTTATTTGCGTCACTTGAACTATGCCAAGCCTGTCCCAGCCTGGATTTGTGTCCACTTCACTAAAGACACTACTGCCACCACAGCAGTCCTTGAAACGGCTACATGGTAGTCTGTGCATATGGTTTCCGAACACTGCAGTCTAGGAACAGGTTGTAGGACCAGAGCAGGATTTGGTTCTGCTATCCTGCAGGGTGATGTATCCAAATGATATTTTTCCTCTCTCGAACAATGAGCATTGGGAATCATCCCTAATGTGACAGACTCGGTACAGTTGTGTTAGGCGCTTTCATAAATGAAGATGTTAGAGTAGACCATTGTTATTGTCCAGGTACCTTTCATCCATCCCCTTTTTCTGGCCTTCTTTCTTTTACCCTATGGGATGGGTAGTCTCTCTAGTCCCCATTAAATACCTTCCATCTCATGTTCCCATTGAGCCCCTATCCGTTCTTTGTTCCTCTACTTTTTTGTGAGGGTGGATAGGAAGCATTTTGGACTAACCCAAGTGGTACACTAGGGCATTGAATGCCAAGGTCTTTTCTTTGATGATTGTGGGGAGCAAAACTATTTTGAAGATGTTGGCCAGCTCATCCATTATACTACTGATGGGACTTAACTTTGTTGATGTTAGGAGGGCATTGGCCAAAGCCATGAGAGAAGATAGAGCTTTCTGGAAATAGGTATGTCCATGGGGTCTGCCTGCATGCAGGATATTACATATGCGAGGACTGCATCACTGAATCTACTCTGACATCTGTATTAAGTTCCTAACAACTGCACATTTTTTGTCCTACTGTGGATACAGAAGGAGCCAGAAGTCACCTGCAAGACTTAGTGCCTGGAGGAGCCAACAAAACCAAATTTGAAGAACAAAATCCATGTTAGTTATATTTTCCAGCTCCTGGACTGATAAATTCAGCCAGCCTTTACTATTCAAAGTGGATCTAGTTTGGCATTGACTCACCATGTATAAATTCAGGTCTAGAAATAATGATAATCCAGCGTTTTTATTCAGTCAGACTACTGTTTTAGTCATTTCTGTATGCAAGATATTTTCGTTACAACAGAACCAAGAAATAGAATTGTTTCTTTATAGCAAAATGAGGTACCTAGAGCAATGGGCTACTTAAGTAATGGGAGACCTGTCCAAAAGCATTTTGAGTACTAGAGGGAGAAATTACTAAAAATACTCATACTTATTACTAAATGTACTGGTATGCATAATTGCACAATATGTGCATATAAACATAAGCCAATATTAATGTTATGGTTGAATTTTTTTTTTTTTTCAAATATTGTTTAGATTTCTGTTTTAGCTGCATTCTGCCGCATTATATACATTTGTATCTCCTACCACTTCTTGAGCCATTTGTGAATTTTAAGTTAATAACGTGAACAGAACTGGAGAAAGTGAACTAAAGCGTAACTTTTAATGAATAAAAAAAAACAAAGTATGGTGCAGCTAGAACCCTGGGTTACAAAAGCATTCAAACAATGCTATATTAGTAGTATTCATTTCAATTAGTTAATTATCCAGTGGTAGGAAAGAGTGAGTTAAAAGGAACTGGGGGAAAATACAAATGCAGAGAGAGATTGCAGAAAGGAATGAAGTACATAGAAAAATGTTACAATCTCTTTGGTCACTAGAGGGAGACAAAGTGCCATAGATGCAAAAGTACATTAAAAAAATTACAAGACATTATTGTTAATCAGATGCCTATGCATGTGTGTTTAATATATATTTACACACGCACATGCGCACTCACCCACAGATGTACAAACAGGCTTATATGTATACGTAGAAATGTACCTAAAAATATAAATATACTAAATACAGAAATGTAGTTCAAATAGCATTTGAAAAATGTACATGTGTAACACTTTTTTTTTCAGTCTCATTTAGTTTGTGTTTTGGCTCCTACATCTTTGTTATATATTTGTGTGTGTAGACTTATAGTACCCATAAGAGCTGTACTAGGCGAGCAGTCATGTGGGACTGTAAGACACCTAGCCATATATTCACCTTTTAACTCCTCACTACCTATGTGGTGTGGAGTGTCACACCTCTAGAAGCCTACACACATCCTTGCATTCCTGAGCATTTTCTGAAAAATCAACTTAAAAGCATAAGAAACAAATGTAAATATTTTGTGAGCAATGTAAAAGTTATTAAAGATGTACAAATAGCAGTGTTATTGCTGAAGTCAGTGCATGCATAGTCATTCCATAAATACTGTCTTAAATGCACACAAACCCAGTAGTCTTAGCTCGTATACTATACAACCTAGGCATACATTGTTAGAACACTTTTGTTAAATAGACATAACCTTTGACATGACAGCAAGAAATTCCCTTCTGTATGCACGTTTGTTGAGAT
The DNA here is from genome assembly GCF_019279795.1 of Protopterus annectens. Lineage (NCBI taxonomy): Eukaryota > Metazoa > Chordata > Ceratodontiformes > Protopteridae > Protopterus > Protopterus annectens. Next base: position 723,640,768 of record NC_056726.1, read on the forward strand.
ATTTACAGAAATATGAAAACCTATGCTTGACTGTATAATCAACAATTAAAATAACACTGAGTGTCTCTCAAGCTGTGCAACAGTGCAGATGTCAGTGTTTTTCTGAGTATTAAGTTCGTATGGAAGTGTTACTTTGGCATAACTACAGTTTTTTTTGTTAGTAATTATCTCCATCATATTGAAGGGTGAGTGGACAGTGACAATGAATTTTCCTTCTCCCACCATAGCATTTCACACCGTGCGCTTAAGGGTACCAGAACTTGTCAGATTTGGGATGGATGACTAGACTTAAAAAAAGCCACTGTGGTCATTAGCCTAGTACACACCTATGAAGCTCTATCCCTCAATAGCTTGTGGGTCTCTCTTGAAAATATAGATGCAAGTATGAAAATAATGTAAAAAATGTTGCTTTTCTCTGCTGTGGGAAATCCTACATAAAAAAAAAAAAAAAATTGTCATTTTGTTAATTCTTCCGTAACCTTTCTAATACTGCCCGTTATTGGCTGCTTAAGTCGCTTAGAGGCCGGACCCAAAAACGGTCTGGATGCCATAAGGAGCTCTGGGTGTTAAATGGACGGATACAAAAAGTGCTATAGGCTTGAATGAGTTACAGGCATGCTTGGTTCTTGCCACATTTTTCAAGCACTTCATAGTAATCCTTTCCAAAACTGAATGAAGGTGTACATGATAATCTTGCTGTAAATTTGTCTTATCCATCAAGACTGACCTTCAGAGTAGCGTTTAAGTAGATTGGGCCTCAGTTTAAAGTCTCACCCAAAGGATAACAGTAGTGCAGCACCCCCCTTATGTTGCACCACATTGTCATCAATCCATCTGATGTGGGAATAGAATAAACAGTCTTCTGCACCAGAAGAGAATGTATTCTTTGTAGTGCCACTGACATTGCTGATTTATAGTACTTTGTGTCCAAACTAATTTTTAACATGTTTTCCATTAATATTATGTGCCAACTTTTAGTGACCTTGCCTTTGTAGATGCATTCTACAATGTAGTCCATTATTAGTCTCCAGAAATTATTGAATGCACTCAAATTGCTATCGGAGCCCCTAGTATGTCATCCAAAATGGCTTTTCACACTGTCTGGTAGTATGCATACTATGTGTATACTGTGCATCTGTTCACCATCCATTCAGATCCTGTGATGCCTACCTCTAGCTCATTTTTGACCTGTATCAGTGTTTTATGTGGTGTGACTTTCTACAGGGTCATCTAGTTGGTAGGGGAGCACATTGTCACTCAGAGCCTTTGATAAGCTAGTCCCATGAATGTAGTCAGCAGGCCACTCATAACAGCGTCCTTTGTATGTTGTAGAGTATGCGGGATATGTCTTGAAATCATAACTAATTACCCCATGCGCCACCCTGTGTCCATGGTGAAGATGGTGTACAAAACTGCAGTGCTGTGACATAGAACACTGAGCATGTCCCGATTTCTGAAGGCCAGCTTCTGTTACTTTGATACATCTGGTGACCCACTGCAGTGTGCTGCAGAGAACTTTGCCAAGATATGCCTGCCATGGCAGAGCCAGAGTGCAGCTGCACATTATACAGTCGTATGCCAGGGTAAACATATGGCATACTTGTGTGGCAGCAGTAGAAGAGTCTGGTATGGAATCTGAGGGAACCGGTTACAGCAGTAACCCATACAAGGCAGAATTGGGCACAGTACTTTGTAGCAATGGCAAAGAGGTAGTGTGTGAGCCACAGCTATGCGCTGTGACAAGGGCAATGCAGATGAAAACTGCTGCATATAAGAATGCACCCAGGTTAAGCTCTATAATGCACTGTATGGCCACATGGTGCATCCGATATTACCATACCCGCACAGGCCAAAGGGTAAACAGGGCATGTATACAAGTTTGCACAGGAGAGTGGTGCACAATGATGGGGGGCAGTAATTCCAACATACCTGGAAGAGTTATGGGTGATTGATGCAGTAGTTGCACACAAGGCTAGGAGGTTGGAGGGAGTCTGATCACTTTCTGATCTGATGGCATGAGGCTTCCATTTGTTGAATATTGGCCAGGTATACTCTGTGGCCCATCAGTATCAGGACTAGATGTGTCCTGTTCAGTGGATAGCATACCATGATAAGAGCATGTACAGGAATGCCACTATGCCCCCCAATGCGCTTGTGTGGAATAACATTAGAATGTCTGCATCCATGACCTTGTGATTAAGAATGTGTGGGTGTAAATGCACTGTAGGACTATAGGGGAGTGTGAAGACATTAAACTGCCAGACGTTCAAGGGCTTGCCCTATGTGGGTTATGGCAGTGTCCCCTTCCAAGGCTGGAGGTGGATGTGGATAATGCTGTTGTCTTTTGAAATGGTATGTATGATGAGCCCCCTTTACCCTGGGGAAGTAACTGAGGAGTCTCAATCTTCACCACTGTCTCTGGTAATGCAGTGTCACTAAAAGCAGGGATAGAAATACACAATTTCCCCTAAGAGTACACCACGAACAGGTTCCAGGACAACAGGACAGTAATCTAAATTGGCCTTCATCCTTGTGTATCCCTTGTCATGCTCCGTGTCGTCAGCCTACGCATTCCTGTGCTCCAGTAATGTTCTAGTTGTCTCCATGCACCCTTATTTGTGCTGACTGCAGTCATGGGGTCAGTTACTTAGTAATGTTTGTTGTTAGTCTGCTATGGTTCATAGGTAACTACTAAGCTAGCTGCCCTTGTGGCCTATTTCAGGCCAAAACGATTTCCCTCGAGGGTGAGAATCAAATCCTGTGCCCTGATTTGTGCCTGAGGTAAACACCTTGACAATTAAGCCAAACCAGAACCCAGTATAGTGTTGTCCACACTATTCTTATTCATAAGTCTATCTACTGAAATGTGAAAATCTTGCTGAAATAAGCCTCCTTAGTCTCATTACTGTACCATGAGGCTCAAGTAATTTTAAAGCTGTAACGCATTTCATTATAAGTATTAACACTGTTATGATTTGTCGGCCAGTTCCCAGGTTAGGAGGTCATGTGCATTTTCACTGGCACTTCACAGCCTGCATTACCACCTTACTGCACTGACTTTTTGCATGGTGACACCGTACTGCTGACTGATGTGCGTGTGTTGTCCTGTACTGCGACACCGTACTGCTGACTGATGTGCATAGTGTGTTGTCCTTTACGATGACACTGTACTGCTCACTGATGTGCATAGTGTGTTTTCCTTTACGATGACACAGTACTGCTCACTGATGTGCATCGTGTGTTGTCCTTTGCGATGACAGTGTACTTGCTCACTGATGTGCATAGTGTGTTGTCCTTTACGGTGACACTGTACTGCTCACTGATGTGCATCGTGTGTTGTCCTGTACTTACAGCCGTATGTATAGAGCTCTTTTCCTCATCATTCTGGCTTGCAGAATAGACATGGCCTCTTCAGGCACTGAATTCATACTATTATTTTTGGTAGAGGGCTTAGGGTGGGCAGCTACAGGCTAATTACTGTACTGTCTGTCATCTCCTTTCTTTAGAGGCATAACTTTAGCTTTTGTTTCCACAGGTATGGACAGAGCTTTCTCTGCAGACTTTTAGTTTAGTCAGTTATATTGTAGTAAAATGTGATCATTTCTTTAGGTAATTTGGTGGCAGGTTGTCCACAAAGTAATTAGCCAGACATGTGGACATTTTCCTACTCTTGCAGTCTTTATAAATGTGAATTAAAAAAATGTAAAGGGAAATGTATGCTTTTGGCATTTTTTGTAATGGAGGGCTGTGATCTGGGATGTATGGTGGTGTGCTCTGGGAGTCACAGTAGTGAAGTTACAAGGAAAGTGAATATTAAGGTGCATATACCCAAGTTGTTTTGCTGTCATTTTAATGGTTGCACACTTTATTAGCAAAGGCATTGCCTCTAGAGCAAAGGAGGTTAATAACCCCTCTATACTAGTCACTGTTCAGACCCATAATTGAGTATAACACCCCTTTCGGCATGTACTGTACAAAGCACCTGCAGCAATTGGAGAGACCTCAGAGGTTTCTAACTAAGATCTTCAAGGGACTCCAGCACATGCCATACACTGACTAAAGTCCCTGTCACTATACTCAGTATTGTGTAGATTACTTAGGGGAGACTTGCACCTGGCTCAGAGGAATCTCTGACCTGAAACTAAATTTGTTGCACATCATTAATTCAAACAGGGCTATAGCTACCCGTTACAAGGACCTACAGTGGGTATAAAAAGTGTACACACCCCTATTAAAATGCCAGGTTTTTGTGATATAAAAAAATGAGACCACAATAAATCATTTCAAAACTTTTCCCACCTTTAATGTGACCTATAACCTGTACAATTCAATTGAAAAACAAATCTTTGGGGAAAAATATAAAAAATAAAAAACGTACAATAAGCTGGTTGCTTAAGGTTATAGGTCACATTAAAGGTGTAAAAAGTTTTGAAATGATTTATTGTGGTCTCACTTTTTTATATCCCAAAAACCTAGCATTTTAACAGGGGTGTGTACACTTTTTATATCCACTGTAAATATGGCCTGCAACTTGAATAGAACTTGCTGGAAGGGGATGCATTTGTCTCCTAGTGACTGTCACATCTTTGGAATAGGCTGCCAATTCATGTGAAGCAGAGCACCTGTATGACACAGTTGAAAAGTAAACTGAACAAGTGGATGGAGCACTGTAAATTTTTACCGGGGATAGCGTCCACAACCCTCCTGGACATGGGCAGTCATTAATAAATACAGTCCTGGGTATTGACTAGAGAATGTATGGTATTACATTGGGATGAAACAGCTAAGCTTGAAATTACCTCTGGTTCGATAGTCTAGGAACAGCCTATGATCTCTAACAGATGGTGCCAAAGCCATGGTCTTACTCGGTGCATAGAAATGCGTAATTTTACCCATTAGGAAGTTAATCTTCCCAGCTAATCACCATGTTGATAATACACCCCAAAGAGTCAACCCAGTGGTCAGGGATCTGGGTAGGCATGTAGACAGTAGCCTTACTTTGGGCATAGTGGTGAGAATATTCCTTTATGTTGCGCAACTTATAAGTAAGGGCATGGCATCTAGGTCCAAAGAGGTCATTATTCCACAGTATTCTGCCCTTATCAGACCAATCATAGAATACAGTACTCCATTTGGTATTTAACTGACCAGGCATATGCAGCAACTAGAGTGACCTCTGACGTTCCTTATAAAAAGAATACAAGGTGTAAAAAAAACATCTGATGTCGATCTTCATTCATTCTTAACTGTCGGGTCTCTGTTTCGTCCTCAGACCTGGCTCGGCCATTTTATCAAGCTTGCGCCAGCCAGAAACTCTCAAGCTAAGGCTACCTATAATGTCTCTCTTCCCTTCCCCCAGATCTCATTGGCTGTGTAGAATTTTGGACATGTCAGCCATGCTCTCAATTAAATGCTAATGTTTTCTTTATATATATTCTTACATTTTTTTTTTATCTGTTAACTCTAAATTAGTTGGTTGATTTCTCTAACTTACTTATGTCTGGTTGATTGAGAGTGCTGTTTATTCCCTGTTATCTTATTGGTATTTACTCTCGTAACATTGTTGGTATAAGCCCCACCCTTCCCTCTTACCTCTGGTAATTCTGTAAATACTATCGTTGGTATTACCCTTCACCCCTCTCTTTAGTTACCATTGCTGGTACCACCCTTTAGAAAAAGTTTTCTTTACCTTGTTTCTTCCTTTGTGTGTGTGTGTGCATGAATGTTTTTTGTGAGTGCCTTCTCATTTAAAAATTAGATAATGGCTGAGAAGCATAAAGGAACCACCGGTTTCAAACAGTGCAGCTGATGGGGCAGAACGTTGCCCAACTTGGGTAGGCATCTTTCTTGTGTCTGTTTAGAGGTGCCACATTTAGAGGTCCACTCTCCTTGTGATCTCTGCAAGGGTTTCAGCACTTGAACCCTTGCAGAGAGGTGTAACAAATGAATCCTCAAAGGGCTGTTAAAATGTCCTTTCAGTGAGGCTTTGTCTGAGGCAGAGACATCAGTCTCTCCCAAAAAGGAATCAAAAAAGAGGAGACACTCTGTTCCAGCATCTCTTGAATCCCAGGAATCTAAATCTTCCAAGGGCCAGGCCACTTACCATACCTCGGAACAGAGGCCTAAAATTCAAAATCGACATCTGCTACTGTCTCGACACCGAAGCCTGCAGCTTCCCCTATGATGCAGACAACTACTGAACCTAGGAAAGACACCCTCTGTATTGACCCCTCCATCGGTACATATGACCCTCTCAGCACCAATAGTAGTTTCCCCAATCACCCCCCCCTCCAAAACAAGTCATTGGTCAGCCGACCACGGTGCCTAAGGTCAAATCCTTACCCAGGACTTGGGTACTCCCCATCTGTTGACACCTTCCTTGGTCAACAATCGAGTCCCTTTGTTGAATGCCTGGAATCACCTTCGGGGGATGTCCATCCTTTCCACCAGGAGCCTTTCAGAGTTTGATCTAGTCAGATTAGTGGATCAGCTCTTGTTGGCCAGATATCTTTCCTGCCCCATATAGGGCCAGTTGCCTATCTGGATCTGGGGCCTGTACTCCAAGAACTCCTACTTTTCTTCCTCCTCTTTCAACCTCTCCGCAGGTCTTGGAGCCCTTGACTTCTTTTCCAGTGCCAAATACTTTGGTACAGATGGTGGACCTCATCTTAGTTCCGGAACTGATTCTGTGGTCTGCTTTGTCAGAGCCGACCCACCAGTGGGACCGTGACTTGACTGCCGGCTCCAGGATCACTAGTTCAGCTCTGATTCTTTCCACGGTGCCATCTACGGTTCCTGGTTCTGACAGATGTTCTTCGTGTTCCACTGTTGCAGTCATTACATTTGGGTTATCTGCCTGCAGGTAGCCTTCAGCCGGCCTGAATACCAGAGTCTTGGATCCCTGCATCGGATGCAGCGGTAGCAATGTTGCCTCACAGCAAGAGGTTCTCCCATTCGATTCTCTGCTGGAGTGCAGGGAGTGCCTTCTGTGTGGAGTCTGCATGTCCTCCCCGCAGTTGGGTGGGCGTTTGAAAGACATGCGTAAATGGGCGTGCCTTCGTTGAAGGTTGAATGTCGAGCTGGCACCTCAGCGTTCGTGAAAATATACTGCCAATCATTAGGGGACCGGAGTTCCGCTGTGCTGACCCTTAACCAGGAAAAGCCGAAAGACAACAACATGCTGTCTCCTCTTCCATGACGTCAGGTCGTCAGAGGTATAAAACATGCAGCCGACGCCATTACATCAGTCTTTCTTGTCGCACGGTGCCCGAAGCAGAAGCAGTTTGCAAGTGCCGGCCAACTCCTGAAACTTTCGTTTTAGAGCTTCAGAACCGACGTCTTCAAAAAAGCTACGTACCCCGTTGGGGGTCCTTTTTCTTGCTCTTAAACTGATGTCAGTAAAAGTTAACAATTGTATTACCTCTGGAAAGCAAATGCCTCAAAGATTTTCATTCGTACTGCATTCCTTGCTTAGGCCCTGACCATGACTTCCCTCGCTGTTGGTTTTGTGCTTTATTCAACCCATGAACTATTCGTAGTCTGTCAGTTTTTGCAGCAAATTATTTTGGTACTCTGTTTAACCAGAAATGTCGTCGGTAAGCCATCTGACTACAGATATTCCGAAAAAACGTAAAGATAAAGACCGACATACCGCATAGGTCCAAAACTGCCGATGACACTTCCGCTAAACTATTCGCCAGTTCGCCGGTACTCCGTGAGGTGCTTTTGCAGCCCCCGATACCCACTACTTCAGATTTGCAGGCCTCTGCTGAGACTCATTTGGAGTCCGGTATGCTGCGAGATGCTTTTTCGACTATGGAACCTGCGGATGTCTCTTCCTTGGATGGGTTCGAAGCAGCTGTGCAGGCACTTGCTTCTGAGTGTGTATTCGGGCCTACAGACTTGCATTTCAAACAGATGCCTTCTTCTTCTTCAAGGCCTAAAACTCAACCCATGCCTAGAAAATCGACATCCAAACCGCATGGTCAGGACCATATGCCCAAAAAACAAATGACAAGAATGGCTGAAGACCTTATTACTTTAATTAGGGGAAGCCAGCCTTCCCTCTCTGAGACCTAGAACTGATTTTCCATCTGATTCTTCTGATCAGGATTCTGAAATTTCTGTTTCTTCTGATTACCAGGATTTGCCCTTATCTACCTATGAGGATTCTGATGCAGAGGTTTCCATTCCTTCTCCCCTCCAGAAGATTTTTGGTGAAACCTTGCATACTTAGGGGGTATTTCTGCTGGGAAAGCCAGGATTACTCTGCCTCCAAAAAGAGGCTTAGGGAATTCTTACTCCTCCTCAACACAGGCCTTTAGCTATTCCTCCTGTCCTGGACATTGTAGATGCCTTCTTGGAATCTAGCCTGGCCCCAGACACTTTTCCTCCAGCTCATCCAGAAAACCTGACCGATATTAGAGTACCTGACTCTCACAAGTTCCTCTTCAAGAATCCTACTGCGGACCCAGAGACCATTTCCCAAGGACCTAAAGGCATTAAGGCTACTACTGCCAAAAAGCCTACCCCTTCTGATAGAGATTCTAGAGCCTTAGACAGATGGGGTAAGAATGTATACACTTCTGCTACTTTGGCCATTAGGGCCTTAAACTACCAGGTTCATATGTTAAAGTATCAGCAGCATATTATGGGGCTACTTAAACAGAAAATATTGATTCCTGACTGTGCTGAACATAAAGAATTACAGGATTTAATGGATTCTGCTGAACTAGTTGGTAAACATACTTTGCAATGTGGTTTTGACTCTCTAGAAGCATCTTGCAGGGCTGCTGTCACAGGGTCTGTATTTAAAAGGCATGCTTGGCTTAAGGAGCAAAACTTGCCCGATCATGTTAAAGCTAAATTACTGGATGCTCCCTTAAACCAAGACCACCTGTTTGGCAGCAAAGCCAAAGTCCTTAAAAAGATATGCAAACTGTTAAAGATTTCCTGCAAGTACAGCCTACCAGATATGTAGTAGTGATTGGCCTTCAAAGAATTGGTCCTTTCCAGTCTCTTACAGGCCTTCTCAGTCCAAACCCAGCAACAACAGACCACCTAGACTACAGTCTCAAGGCGCACACAGGCCTAAGCAGTGGGGGGCTCACACTTCCAAAGCTGGAAGTAGTAAGACACCCCCCTATGGAAAAATGTCACAATGACTTAACCTTAAACCTTCCAAGCCCTGCTCAACTGCCTGCTTCCCTAGGAGGAAAGACGGCCCTGCATACAAATAACTGGGAACTCATTACCCAGGACAAATGGGTTTTAAATATAGTCTTCCAAGGATACCGATTCCACTTCCACACCTTACCCAACCGCAAATGGTTAGCCAGACCTACCCCCAAATCAGTGGGCAGAGGCTCAACAGCAGGTTCTCTCTCTTCTAAGTGTCAGGGCTATTCAGCCTGTCCCAGCCGAAGAAAGGGAACAAGGTTTTTACTCAAGACTCTTCCTGGTACCCAGAAAAGACCGCTCCTGGCGTCCTATCACGGACCTCTCTATTCTAAACACCTTTTTGGTAATCCCAAAATTCAAAAGGATAACACTTCAACAGCTGCTTCCTATGCTAGGCAAAGCTACCTGGTTGGTAACCTTAGACTTGAAGCTTACCTGCACATCCCAATAAGGGAATCTTGCAGGAAATGCCTACGCTTCAGAGCAGGCTCCATGCACTATTAGTTCTCTGCACTTCCTTTTGGCTTGTCAGCTGCGCCCAGGGTATTCACAAAGTGTCTAACTCCAGTCATTGCATTTTGCAGGCAGAGAAATATTCAAATATACCCATACCTGGAGATTGTCTAGTTCAGGCAGAAAGCCAGGACATGCTACTAAAACATCTGGCATTTGTAAAGAAACTTCTAACCTCGCTGGGGTACACCATAAACTAAAAGAAATCTCATCTAGTACCCTGCCAACAAATTGTATTCCTGGGAGCAAGCTTGAACACAACTTCCCAGATGGCTTGCCTCACGCCACAGAAACACATTTATTTGACAGCTTACTTCAGACTACCGGCCACAAAGACCCAGCTATCTGCAAGGAAAATCCTGCAAGCCCTGGGGTTCATGGCCTCTTGCATTCTACTAATTCCATATGCAAGACTGCATATGAGGAAACTACAATAGTATCTAAAAAGACTACGGTGTCAATATTCTCAGGACCTGGAGACAATGATTCCTGATATGGGCAGAGACCTGCCACCTAAACAAGAGGCTTCCTTTCAATCTACCCTCTGCCGCCCAACCCTCATCAGACTATGCATGGGGGGGGCACTCACGTGGCAGGGCGGTGCATTCGGGGCAAATGGAACCAGAGTCGGAGGCACCTGCATATCAACCAGAAAGAAATGTTACCTGTACAGAATTCCCTGACAGCCTTCAAAGACCATATACTTCCAGGACAGTTATTGGTAAAGACAGACACCACAGTTATGTGGTACATAAACAAGCAGGGGGAAAACCACTCGTACTCTCTCTGCGGACTAGCCATGGCTCTGTGGAACACAGCCCTGAGCTACCAAGTGCACCTACAAGCTCAATTCCTGCCAGGCAGGCTAAATTCACTGGCAGACCTAAGCAGAAATCTCATGGACCCACACGAATGGAAACTGGAACCAAAGATATTCAACCTCTTGAGGAAAAAATAGGGGACTCAGAGATAGACCTGTTTGCCTCCCCTCAGAACTACCAATTGGACAAATTCTGCACAAGGACTCCCCACAGTCAAGCTTGGAAAGTGGATGCCTTGTCCTTTACCTGGGAAAGCCTCTCAGTTTATGCCTTCCCCCCTCTGCCTCTCCTCTCGAAGGTTCTGCTAAAGATAGAAACAGGACAATACTGATTGCACCAGACTGGCCTTGCCAGCACTGGTACCCTCGCTTGCACGCAGTATGATACTGCTGGATCCATGGCACCTATCGCAGACACCTTCCCTGCTGTCCCAGCAGGTGAGCCAGATTCTGCACCCTCAGCTTCAAACCCTGAACCTTGCAGCCTGGCTAATACCTTGAGCTCTCCAGTAGCATCCCTCAGTAAGCAGGTGCTAGATGTCATTCTGGAAGCGAGGAGACCTAGCACTAGAAAATCCTATGCTGAAAAGTGGAAAAGATACTGTTCCTGGAGACAGACTCTGGGGAGGGGCACTACAGTGCCCAGCTTACCTCATATCCTTCAGTACTTAACAGAAATGCTCCACAAGGGCCTATCCTTCTAGTCTATTAAAATTCATGCCTCTGCCATTTCAGCACATTATAATACTGATTCACCCCTCTTCTCTCACCCACTGTTAAAGCAATTCCTCAGGCGAGCCCCTACTTCAGCCTGGGATCTTAACTTTGTATTGGAAAAGCTCACTCTTCTTCCATTTGAACCAGCAGCAACTCTCCTTGTAGCCATCAATTTAGCTAGAAGAGTGTCTGAATTACAGGCCCTTATGGCTGTGGAGCCCTTCATAATCTTCCATGCAGATAAGGTTTCGCTCGGGACCAATCCTTCCTTCCTTTATGCCCAAGGTGGTATCTGGTGTGGCCATAAAACCAGTCCATTCATTTGCCAACTTTTTTCCCGAATCCACAAAACAAAGGAGAAAAACTACTGCAGTCTTTGGACATGCACAGACCACTTAGATTTTATTTTGACAGGACTAAGCTTCTCAAAATCTGAACAGCTGCTAGTTGGTTTTGCTACAGGGGCAGAGGGGAAGGCCATTTCAAAGCAAACAATTTCTAAATGGTTAGCCCATTGCATTCATTTCTGCTGTAAGCACCATGGAAAACCTACCCCACAGGGGATAAGATCACATTCCGCCAGGGCTGCATCTACCTCTACAACCTTTCTCAGAAGAGTTCCTACCAGGGACATCCTAGAAGCTGCTACCTGGAGCTCTGTACATACCTTTTCCAAGCATTACCACATGCCTATTTTTTCTAAATCCAGAGCTGGTTTTGCCACTGCTGTTTTGCAGGGCTTAATAGCTGGTCCTAATGCTCTCGAACTTCCTCCTCCCTTCCTTAGCTTTGGGAATCAACCCAGATATAATGACTGCAACAGTGAAACACGAAGAACATAGTACAGTTGTGTACACTTAACATAAATGTAGATGTTAGTGTATTCACTGTTGCAGTCCTGGTTACCCTCCCTCCAGCTCCCTGACTTCTCTTGGCTCTACCTTTCCTTCTTGTTTGATGTATTTGAGCTTTCTGGTGTATTTGCTTTTTGTTGTAACATCACATATAATTTCTTCCCATTATGGGGGCACCTGACATCTGGGGCAAGAAAAGCTGATGTAGTGGCGTCTGCTGCATGTTTTATACCCCACCTGATGTAAAGGAAGAAGAGACAGCATCCGACTCAGGAATCCAAGACTTTAGTACACAGGCCAGCTGAGGGCTACCTGCAGGCAGATGACCCAAATGTATTGACTGCAACAGTGAATACACTCTAACATCTACATTTATGGTAAGTGTACACAACTGTACTTTCAGAGTCCTCTCAGGACTCTTCCTCTGGAGGTGGGCTTGGAGCGGGATGTGACCCCAGTTCCGAGGTTCTTTCTCTGTTCCAGGCTCCCATTCCTCTTTGTGCAGGCCTGCCTTCTGGATTATGGAGAGAACTCCCGCCTCAGCAGGCTGTCAGTTGGCACCATCCCTGTCGGAGTGTCGCATCTATGTATCCTCTGGTTCGCAGTTGTCATAGTCTGCTACATTGGGGCAGCAGGCGCAAGAACAGTAAGACACCCTGCTGCAGAGTACCCTTTCTTAGGAGTCCTCCTCAGACCTTCCCCTGAGGAGCCACCCCGTAAGAGATTGAGCAAGAGGAAGTACCTAGATTCTCTGAAAGAGTCTGTCACTGAGGATACAGATTACACCTACCACCTACCTGTGGAGGCAGTCAGGGGAAGATTTTTCTCTAAATCTAGCGTGGCACACAGTAACATCAGATTCCTGGGTGCAGACAATAATTACCAGAGGTTGTAAAGAAATGAAGTCCAAACCACCACACTGGTAATAAAATCGATTCTTTTTACTTCCAACCACAACAGATGAGCGCTTTCGTCTAATAGATAGACTTCATCAGATTCGTTACTACTTGGTTTGGTATTAATTACCAGAGGTTACCGTATCCCCTTCAAACTTATCCCAGACCACCACGGTGAATCCCCAATGGTTCCACGCAGTCAGAGGGATATAGCAGCACTAGAAATCCAAAAGCTGCTTCAAAAAAAGTCATCTGGACAGTCACACTAGACCAAATAAGATCTGGATTTTACTCAAGATTCTTTAGTGCCAAAAAAGACATGGACGACATGGACTTGGAGGATCACCTTAGACCTCAATGTATTGAACAAGTTTGTTCAACAGACAAAATTCCAGATGGTTACAGTTCATGTGCTCTGTAGATCTTCAGGATGTGTATTACCACATAAAAATGGACAAGCACTCCAGAAGATATCTCCACTTCCAGCTGGGAGCCAGTTATTACCAATTTTGAGTACTGCCCTTTGGTCTCACCACAGCTCCCAGAGTGTTCATGAAATTCCTAGCAGTAGTAGCAGCTCACTTAAGGCTAGAAGGATTCGGTGTGTTTCCATATTTAGACGAGTGGCTCCTCACCGCCCCCTGCAGGCATCTACTGGTTTTCGCCTTGGACTTGGTTCTGAGCCTTAGAGTTCCTAGGCATCTCAAACAGTGAAAAGTTCAAACTATCCCCCACACAAGACTTAGAATTCATCGGAGCAACATTAAACACAAGATTTTGCATGGCTGCTCTCCCTCTTCACAGACGAAGAGGTCACAACTCCAAGTGATACTCTCAAAACAATTTTGGCTTATCTGGTTTTACAATTTCTTGGGTCTATGGCAGCAGCAATCACCCTAGTTTCTCTAGTGAGATACCATATGAGGATGCTTCAGTGGCTCCTCGTGTCTCATCGGTGTCTAGCGCATCCAATGTCGCACCCAATCCACATAACCAACCTTTGCAAGCAGGATTTACTTTGGTGGATGAAACGAAAAATTGTGGAGCCACCCCTTCTCACCCTCTCAGCCCAAGGCCGTAGTGACCACGGATGCTTGGATCCTTTCCTGATTTTGGGGGGGGGGGGGATTTCAGGGAAAGACTGTCCAAGTCACTTGTCCCATCTAGAGGACAGTTTGCTTATCAGCATCCTAGAGCGGAGGGCAGTACTTTGCTATTCAGTCAGACAACAGGTCAGTGGTCTGGTGCATCAACAGAGAGGGGGGGAACCCCAGATGTGACCCTTCATGTCAGGAAGCCCTGAGTTTGGCAATGAGCGATTGCCTCCAACCACTTTCTGATGGCAATGTACATCCCAGGGAATTCCAATGTGATTGCGGACAAACTGAACAGATGCATTCTCCTGACACACAAGTGGTCTCTCAATCCCATTGTGACGGTGAAGATTTTTTGTTGATGGGATCAGCCTTGCTGCGATTTGTTTGCCCCTCCCACAAACCACAAGTGTAGCAGCTACTATGCCCAAATTCACCCCTCAGGGAGTCCCCGAGGGATGCTCTCCTACATGATTGGTGCCAAGGACTACTTTATGCCTTCCCACTAATTCCCCTAATTCTCCAGTTTTTGAAGAAAGCCCAATGGTTGAGAAGCAAAGTGATCCTCATTGCACCTTGTTGGCCCCATCAAGTATGGTTTCCCTTTCTCTAGCCTCACCTAGTTCACCGCCCGTGGTCTCTGGATCCATCTCCAGACCTGTTGTCTCACCCACAGGGACTAGTTCATCTCAATCTAAAAATCCCCAAGCTGACTGTTTGGTTCCACCGCTTTCAATAATTGCCAGGCAGAATAACCCATCTTCCCTAGTACAAAAGATACTTCTAGCTTCTCCTAAACCATCCACCAGGAAACTTTACCTTAATACATGGAATAGATTTGTGTTTTGGTCTGGGGGAGGGACAAATTGAGCCCTTTTCAGTTTAAATTGACAAGGTGTTAGAATATTTATCAACCTTGTTCCAATCGGGAGCCTCTGCCTCTACTATGTGTTCATATAGATGCTGTTTCAAATTTTCATAATGTTTTCAACCATCTTTCTTTGATGTCTCCTCACCCTTTGCAAAACCTTTCTAAAGGGGGTTTTGCATTTGAAACCACCTTCTGGAGAGTCCATTGAGCCTTGGAATTTAACTCTAATCTTACTATGGTTGGTCTATCTGCCATTTGAACCAGCAGCCATGTGTGATATTAAATAGTTATCGTTGAAAACTATATATCTGATAGCCATCACGTTAGCCAGGAGTACATCAGAATTGCAGGCTGTGTGTGTGAAACATCTATACATCATTTTTCACAAAGAGAGAGCATCACTTAGGCAGAAAGGAGGCATTAATTCTAAAGTAGTATCAGGCTCCAATATCAATCAGTTTATGGACCTACCGTTTATCTTCCCAAACTTTTCAAACAAGGGTAAATATTGCTTGCATTTGTTGGACATGCATAGACAATTACGTTTTTATCTGGATGGAACCAAATCATTTAGAAAATTAGACTGTTTTTATCCTTTTCAGGTACTAGACTGGGCAAACCAGTTTCAAAAGCTCTCAAAATGGATGGGAGATTGCATTACTTTTGTTAATACTCAAAAAAGCTGGACTTGCTAACAAAAATTAAGGCACATTGTACTAGATCTGTTCCACTTCAGCAGCCTTTCATTCCAGAGCTTCTATGTATGACATAGCCGCAGCTTGGGCTATCCCCCCATACCTTTAATCACCCACTATAAATTGGATACGGTCTCCAGGGGGAGAGCATCCTTTGACTCTATGGTGCTCAGGAACATCCTTCCCTAGGGACTCCCAAGGATTAAAGTAGCCAGCGACTCTGTCCCAACAGTTCAAGAATGAATGAAGATTGACAACATCAGATAAAGAAGTTATGTTCTTACCGTAACATTCCATCTGTGTTGTCTATCTTCATTCATTCTTGACATTCCACCTTCCTACCCCCCTCCAAAGACTCCTGGAGGTTCGTAAATAGTCCTGAGATCATGAATTCTTGAACTGTTGGGTCTCTGTTCCGTCCTCTGAACTGGCTTGGCCGTTTTATCAAGCTTGCCCAGCCAGAAACTCGAGCTAAGGCTATCCATAGTGCCTCTTCCCTTCAGATAGTCTTGCCCGTAGAATATGGAGAAAGTAATGGCTTTGTCTGAACAACTACCCTATCATGATCCCAGGACTGTTTACGCACCTCCAGGAGTCTCTAGGTAGGAAGGTGGGATGTCAAGAATGAATGAAGATTAACAACACAGATGGAACATTATGGTAAGAACATAACTTCTTTTTTTTTTGTTTTTTAACTAAATGACTAACTCCTCTTTCATTGACTCTATAGCCAAGCTCACCACATCTTTCCCTAAGAACTCTCTAACTTCTGCAACTCTGTCCTCCAGCCATTCTTCTGCCACCAATACCACCCACCCCATCCCTTAAACCCATCCCCGTCAACACTATAAAAAACACTTCTCTCTAAATTAAAACTATATTGTAATGCCCCCAACAACTTATCAAACTTTCTAAAGTTACCTGCAGATGCCATAACCCACCCCATCTATACTCCTTAACCATTCCATCTAAAAATGCTATGTACCCCTCTTCTGGAAAAAAAAGCCTTCATCATTCCCCTACACAAAGGAGGCAACAACATTGACATATCCAACTTCTGCCCCATAGCTATCCTCTACCCATTTCAAAAATCTTGGGTGTATTCACCTACATCTCCTGTCCTACCTCTTGGACAGTAACCTCCTGATCCCTACACGATATGGTTTTATACCCAACCGCAGTACCACCACAGCCCTCTTATCGTTCCTTGACATTATCAACCGTGCCTGAGACTCAGGTAATGTTTTATCCTCTCATTTCTTAGACCTATCTACAGCCTTCTATACCATTTCCCATACCCTACTGTTGTCAAAACTCTCGCACTTTAATCTCTCCTCCCCAACGATCAATTGGCTTTCCAGTTGCCTATCAAATAGGCAACAGGCCATTAAATGGAACAGCTGTACCTCTTTCTACCTTGACACCACTACAGGAGGTTGAGTCCCAGGAGGAGGAGGGGGAGAGAGGAGGAGACAACGCTGAGACGGTTACCCCGGAGGCGCGGCAGAGTCGAGGGGCAAAGACGGGCAAAACGCCAAGACAAGCTTTCCTCCGCCCTTTATGCTCTATTGAACCCTGCACAAATGGAACATCCAGAAGTGAGGTGTTTCAGACATCCCAAATACCAAAAGCTACTTAAACTAAAGTTAAAGCAAAAGTAACTAAACCACACAACAGGCCCAAACACACTACCGCGCTACCCAGGGAGGGATGAGTAAAAATAAATTTAAAACACTAAAAGTATAATTAAGTAATAGGGAAACCTAAACTTTCACACAAAAATTCAAAATTAAACACTTTAAAGACTGAAAAACTGCACTTAGCTGAAGAGCTTAGGAACACAAATCTGGTCACCAGCGCGGCAAACAAGATCTGAGGTCAAGTAGGGAGAGCAGGGCATTATGGGTGAGGGGAGGAGCTGAGAGCTTGGATCCATAGCTGGTTAACCATGCCGGTTCGGATCCGATGTCGGATCCATAACCCACAGGTTGCAGACAAATGAATACACCTACTCAGATGGAACGTTATGGTGAGTACATAACTTCTAATTATGATCTTTACCCCATCTGAAAACTTCACTATAGACAAAACCTTTCTCTATATAAAGCCAAAATATGACCCACATTGAAGTAGTTCCCCACACTAAGCTGCTTGGAGTCCTTCTAGATGAACATCTAAAGTTTTGACATTCGCCTTCAAACTAACATCAAGAAAACTACCAGAAACTCTGCATGCTGTACCGCCAAAACCGCTATCTAACCTCTTCAACTAGGCTTACCCTCTCTACCGCTTACCACCACCTCTCTCGTGCGTACGGGGCACCTATCCTTACCAACCTTCAAGCCACTCTTAAAGCTAAACTGGCATCCTGCTACAATAAAATTTCAAGTCTGCTACAAGCTCCAAATCATCCTCTCACAACTGTGACACCTTACACTCTTTGAATTTGCTAGAGCTCCTTGCTCATAAACTCATCTTTAATCCTTCCCAATGCCCTTCCTTCTCCTCTGTACTTACCATGCACCTTACTGCCGATCTCTCAGATCCAATAAACAGAGCCTTCTTGAAGTGTATAAACCATTACGTACTTCTGGCCAATCTCTATTATCGTTCTCACTAGCACAGAAATGGAACTCGCTTCCTCCACATAAGATCTACCCAGAACCTTTCTACCTTCAAGACCCTACTCTACTCTTATCTCTCTTCTACGTGGGAGTGCTCCTGCCCCCACCCCTCCTAAACTCCTTACTATATCCACACTGCACTCAAACATATCTCAAAATTTTAGCTATCCATCCTGTTCTCCTGCTTGTCTTTTACAACTACCCCTTAAAAGTTACTGTCTCTCAATGGATCAAAAATCTGTGGCACCCTTTACAGTCTTGCTCTTTTTATTGTGTAAAAATGTGTAGTAACGCTGTTATTGTTGACACTACAATTTCTTGTATTAATTGCTGATATTTTTTATGCATGCTACATGAAGCTTTTCTCCCCAGGCCTCCATTGAAAAAGGGCTCACTCTGGCCTAATGGACTTTCTCAGTTAACAAACTACAATTATACAATGCCCCTCCCCCATTAATATTCAAAAATGTGCACGCTGATTGGTCAGCATGCACGTTGTAAATCAGAGTTATAGGAATGGAAAAATGTTCTGTTGCCCGCACTTTTTCCATTACTATAACTCTTTTTTTACAGCAATGGAGAACGCCAGATCTCCGTTGCTTCACACTGTCTCGCTATGTTAAACGAGTTTAACATAGTGAGACAGCTTTAAAAAAGCAACTGAGATTCTCCATAGCTTTTTTTTTTTAAAGCTGACTCGCTATGTTAAACTTCTTTAACATAGCGAGACAGTTTGAAAAAAGCAATGGAGATCTTGCTTTCTCCATTGCTTTTGCCCACAGCTCTGATGTACTGCGTAGGCATACGCATGCGCAGTACATCAAATCTGCCACAGAATACCAGACAGCTGCGGAAGGGCAGCAAGGAGGCATTATACAATGCCATTATTTAAGAAAAGTAATTTTTTTCCCTTAAATAATACCATTGTATGATAGCAATAACCCATGCCTGGGTGTGGGTAATGCTGGATTTACCCACGGTTGGCTTTGTTTGGCCACTCTGGCTTCGCCCTCGTGACCAAACCACACCAACCGTGGGTAAATATAGCATTACCCACACCCTGATGTGGGTTATTGCTATAATAAATAAACTTACCTTAAGCAGATTTCCTTAAGCCCTTTCCCTCCACTCTGTCTTCACAGATTGCTGAGGAGTGACCTGTGTGGTGAGGTATCTGCAAACACAACACTTATGAATCTCCTCCACATGGTCCATATGGTGAAGAGAGAGTGGTGTGTCCCAGAGACTGCCCATACTAAAGAACAGACTTCCCATCCAGGTGAGGCTGCTTGTCTATTACTCAGTTTAACCACAGCTTAGACCAGTGGATGGGGAATAGGAAATTTACACCAAGCCTGGCACCTATGTCCAATATGAACAGAGGTGGTGCCTGACCCTCAATGTCCTGTTTAGATACAGGACATAATTTTTCTTTCAGGAAAACTTGGCTAGGCTTAGAGAGTGCCCCCCCACACACACACACACACACACACACACACACACACACACACACTGTCATTAGCCTTACAATCTGTGAATCTGTATAAAAAAAAAATACAGGGCTTAAGTAACATGTCATATGCAGAAAACTTCAGTGCCATGTTGTTTTCAGTCTTCTACAGGCTGTTTAGGGGAGATCTATGCCTGGCATACAAGGCATTGTCCGACCCCACTCTGATGGAACTCCTGCATATCTGCAAAACAAACGGCACCAGAATTACCTGTTCTAAATATTTGAACCTTGCTTGTGAAATAAATAGGACCTGCTGGAGAGACAGGCATGTATCCCAGAGATATATTACCCCTTTTCTGGAAGAGATGAATCAGAATTCATCTCTAATCCAATTCAAGTGCAACTTAGACATTTGGATGGTGAACAGGAAATTCATACCTGGTTTGGCACCTATGTTTCTAATTGACACAGGCAGCCTCTAAATAGCTAAGCCCCTGCTTACATATATGAAGGGTACTAGAACTGTCAGAGAATTGGGATGCATGGCTAGGCTTAAAAAGGCTCTTGTGGTCGTTAGCCTACTAAACACCTATGAATCTATCATAACACACACACACACACAGTTTTACATCATTGTCCTAGAAACTTACACCACCTCCACTCAAGACCACTGGACATTTGTTTAATATTTCATTTAAAAGTTGGCAGATTGTTATTCTTACTGACTGAAGCTATAAGTGTAGTTTAGTTAGCTAGTTAATCCAAAAATTAACATTTTTTTTTTGTTTTTTTTTATTCAGGTGACTTTATTGTTCATGAAGCAGGTGAAGCTACCGCTGTTCAGTGGAGTGCTGGTACTTGGATGGTTGAGTATGGACGAGGCTTCATACCATCTACTTTGGGATTTGCATTGGCGAACACTATTTTCTCCACACAGGACTATTTGACCCTTTTTTACACTGTCCGTGTTTACTTAAAAGCATTGTTACTGGAAGCAAGTACCTACCTCACCGATAGTGGAATCTTTTAAATTTGATTATGAAAATGCACTGTATTTGTTGAAACGTAGTGACTGCTGATTTTACTGATTTGAAAAGAGACCTTTATCTCCTTTAAACCTTAAAATTGTTTGTGCAGTACATTGTTCAGGTTATATGATGCAAGCCTTCTTAAAGTTTTACATTGGGAGGAGGCATATTTGTGCTTATTTTATCTATTTGCCTGTTGGTGTAATGCACTATGAGTACTAGTGCATAAGCCGTGTTGCACACTTTCTCCCTGTGCTTTATCTTGCATACAACTGAGTTTGCACTTCTGTGCTGTGAGAACCAGTTATATATTTCAAAACGTAGGACATTATCTGCTTCAGAGTAGGCAGTGAATGTGAATTGTGCTGCTTATCTGGTTTCCTTTTACTCTAAATGTAATGGAGTAATGTTTAAGGATTTTGTAGTCTAAGCAAGTGCGCTGAAGAAAGATGTTTTAAGAGTGAGCTAGAATACTATCTTGTGTCCTCGCTGCCTTCTCCAGTTGCATCATTTTTGGTTCACTGAATATTTGTGTAGTTGAATGCAGTCTAGGACTCTGAAATGTGTAGGAAACCTCATCCTATGCCCCAAAAAAACTCTTAAAAAGGCTTCTGTACTGCATTCTTAGCAGATTTTTAGTATTTCTTTATGCATAGCATTTAATTTTGTATATAACAAAGCCAAGGAAGTTTCCACGGGATTATGTTCTTCTGACTCATTCTTTTTACACGGTTAAACTTTTAGCAAAACTGCTGCCAAGTTGCCACATTTCCAGATGCCCAGTACAAGACATTTCTTAATGACATTGTACACTAGCATCCAGTTCAAAAGGCTTCCTTTTATTTACCAAAAGTACCCACTGGTGTTTAGCAGCTTAGTTTGGTCTGCATTTTAAGGTGTTTTACTTAGTGTCAGTGTTTTCTGCTATATCAAGAGTAGAATTATTGCAACATATGCCACTTATGTTTTACAGAAAGATACAGCTGCGCATATCGCACCTATCCTGTGGAAAAAGGGAGGGTAGTAATGCTGTTTGTCAAGTACAGGTCTTGGAAAACAAACTTGAAATGTGTTTTAGATGCTGAAAATTTTTAAAACAATGTGCGCATTCTCCTGTTTTTGGCAGTGACAGCAGGTGTTTGTCTTGAATTCTTGGCTCCGATATGTTCACAGGTTTGCAGAAGTGTCTTACCGAAGATAAAGGTTTTGGGTGCCTTGCAGATTATAGGTTTCTTTACATGTTTCCTACAGAACTAAACCAGCAGACTTTATGGAACCACTGAATACTGAAATTAAACCCATCAAATGGGTACCATCGTTGCAGTGGTAGCGTTGCCTCACAGCAAGAGGTTCTCCTGTTCGATTCTCGGCTGGAGTGCCTTCTGTGTGGAATCTGCACGTCTTCCCTGCGGTAGAGTGGCGATCGAAAGACCTGCGTGAATGGGCGTGCCTTCGTTGAAGTTTGAGCTGGCACCTCAACACTGTAAAAATCTACTGCCAATCATTAGCAGACCGGAGTTTCTCTGTGGCAACCCCTAACCAGGAAAAGCCGACAGAAGAACAACAAATGGGTAGTTTCTTGAAAAGAAATGTTGAATTTCAGTATGCGGAGCGAGTTCTGAAGAATACGCTCAATTTTCAAGGAGGAAGTAACCCTCATTGCAACTCCATTACTTAATTATTCTTTAAAATCTCAGAACATTGGAGGTGAGTGCATTACTCAGGTAGTTTGAAACTCTTTCAGAGGACACAAGTTTTGCCTCTTAAGTGTGCATGTATGTACCCATGCTACTGTGATTCAAAGGTTACAGTTTCCTTGCAAGAGTTCCTATTTATATCAGAGATGGCACAAAAGCGCTTTCTTCTTGTGAGGCAGTGGGCCTTTTTGATGGATTACATCACTTATGAGTGCAGGAGAAATGCCCTTGGTAAAATCCTCTGTGCACCTTAGCCGTGGTATTATATTAAAAATGTACAGTGGGAGCAGTTAGGACTTGAGCAGAAATCCTTGGATTTCCTGCGGAATACAGTGGCATCACTAGTGCCACTTGTACCCCACTCCCACCCCTTGAGGAATGAATGGATCTTATGAGGCTCTTCCCTTCAAGGTTAAGTAATGGGTCATTTGGGCAGATTGAGGGGGGAGGTGTAGTAGTCTGTGGGAACTGGAAGCAGTATAAGCATTGGCCAGATTGGCCAGATTTGCTGCTAGTTAACTTAAGAGCCAAATATTTTGTTACCTTTCACTGAATACATTTTAATGTGTTGCCACAACAGTGTGCACACCATTTGTTAGATTATAATGATGTAATTAAATGTAGATGTATTGCACTATTAGTACAAGGAGCTTTAGTGTTTGGTGAAACTAAGTTAAGAATTTGGCACTTTCAGCATTTTAGAAAATTACATTTATGGAATCTTTCTTGGCAACCATCAGTAGTTTGCACATCTCTGCAGCAGTACCAGAGGATGATGCACTCTGAATGGAAGGCAGTGTATACTTAACTGTTCCTACTTATCTTTTTTTTTTCTTGGTAATGTTCTGATATAGACAGTAGCTGATGACCACTTAGTAGAACAATTCGATGTAGACTGTTTTAATAGAGTTTGGGTATACAGGGATTGTTTTGCAGTAACTTGCAGTTCTTCCTGTCACATTGAACTGTATAATAATGGTTGTGCACTTTATCCTATATTCATGCTGTTTTTTTTTTTTTTAAACTGTGCATTCCTTTTGTTTTGCAACATACCTGATGCTACCAATAGGCATTTATTACATCTCTGGTCTACATTAGAAATTGAACCGCAATTTGCCACATGGCCTGCTTAACTAAAACTAAATGCCTGCTAATATCCAGTCTATATACGTATGCATTCAGTTTGTGCAATCCAAATGATTTTCAACCTGTCAGGATGCCTTTTATTAATGGTTTGAAACTAAAACGTATTTTTATCAAAACTTCTGATTTATTAAAACTAATTTTCATTGATTATTAAAAATACATTTTTTCTCCAGGTATTGTATTTTGTGTTTTCTTTTATCCCAGTTGTACAAGATGTGGAGAATGTACTGTGCCATACAAAACTTGAAATATTCTTAACATGTTCCTGGATCCTTCATTGTAGTATTATAAAAAAATACTGAATATAGTGTACTGAAACACAAGCGCTATATGAAATATCGCTAAAGCTACTTTAAAGTTAGTGTTGTGTCCTGAGTTAATTTCTAGCCTACACATCAGGCGCTACTGCCAACAATTTCTAAAATCTGTAGGTATTGGCCACTGCTTTGCTTTTGATAGTTGTTATGGGTGTTCCACTGGGAAGGCCAAAAATATTCAGATTCCAAGAAAAGGCTTAGGGAATTTCTCTTGCTACCTCAGCACAGGCCTCTGGCTATACCTCCTGTCTTGGACATACTAGATGATGTGTACTCTGTGGCCTCCCTTAACCCGGATTCTCTACCTCCAGCCCCAGTCAAGCCTGACAGGTACTACAGGGTTCCTGACTCGCACCAATTTCTATACAAAAGCCAAG
>NC_056726.1:723665549-723709261 GCF_019279795.1 Protopterus annectens
GTTCATAGGAGATTAGTAGGCTAATGGCTGAAGAGCCCTTACAAGCCTAACCATTTATTAACAAACTTTTACACAATTTTTGATTGCTAAGGGCCAGAGGATGGATTTTGTTTGCGTGTATGCCTGAGTGTTTTTCAGACTGCCCCTGTCCATAAGGGACATGGATACCATCCCAGGAGTGAATTTGATTCCCTATCCATTGATCCAAACTGGGTTTGAAGAGGGTCTCAGAAGGTCCCTGCTTTACATGAAAAGGAACCCTCTTCCAGAGAAAGGGTAATCAGTAAGAGACATGTCTCTCTCCACAGTGCTTTGTTCATGTCACAAACCAGGTTTATATCTTTAGATTGGGTGGCCATCATACAGTTTGCCATGTGAATGTGTAATGGTTCCATCAGGGATGGATTTGAGTGCATTGTAGGTTAGGCATAGATCAACCCTTAATAAGTCAGTAGGAGACAGAGTAAAGGGATAAGGCTTTTAATTGATCCACATAGGACATGTTTAGACCCTGTGTTTTTTTTGTAAGGAATCTGAGGCCACTGCAGCTATTGCAAGTGAATGGTTAAGTACATGCCGAAAGATGAATTATAATCAATTAGTCTGAGAGCTGAGTACAGTGGTACTATAATTTCCTTGTATCTGGATGTCATGAATTTACTTGTAAGCTGTGCCACATAGGATTCCCTCACCACTGTGGACATATGGCAGTCAAAGTTCAATCTACTATCTGTCTGTGTACCTATATCTCTCACCTTTGAGCCCACTCATAAGGGTGTGCTGTTAATATTGTAATTTGCAAGTGTATTTGACTTCCAAAAGGATATGATTACACATATTTAGGCCATGGTTTTGGCTCCAATCATTTGTCTAAGTCAGACTCTTTTGAAGGATATCTACATTGTTGGGGGGATTCAGCGACTACCTCCAACTTGCAGTCATCAGCAAACTGTCAGTCATATTCCCTCTACATTGGCTTTAACTTCAGAGAAGTATATTTTAAATAAGAGAGGTACCAGTACTGAGCCCTGTAGTACACTACTAACAATTGGCCTCTGGCTGGATCTGGATTCTTTACTCTAACAACTTGTTTCCTGTCTGTGAGCCATTTGGCTATCCATATGGTGACAGAGGGATTTATTCCTAGTTTTGTGAGTTTATCTATAATGTCCAAGTGGGGAATTGTATCAGATGCCTTAGCCAGGTCAATGTAAGCACTGTTTTGCCCTCATCCATGGTCCTAGTGACTTTCTCAAAGAAGTCCAGCAGATTTAGCAGGCATGACCTTCCCTTAAAAATTACTAAACATGAAAACGAATTGCAAACATATGATAAACTTGAATATGACTGAACACAATAACTGTTGCATTTTAATACTGTTAAAGCCTAAGCATTAAGGCTAGGTCAGTTACATAGCAGTGTCAGTGGCACAACAAGTACCATACTTGCTTTTGGTGCTGAAGGCTGTGAGTTCTATTCTCACACCAGGTAGATCAAAGGTTGACACTGTAGTGCAGCATAACAGGGGTGCAGCTATCCTAAGTTTGTCTTTTTGATGTCATTAAGCTAAGGCCCCATCTCCTAACAAAGATAGGATGAAGTTTCCCAGCACCCTGGCCAAATTTCCCCTCATAGTATAAATGTGACCACAGGTCTTCCTTGAAAAACTACTAGCCTAATGGGACTAACCCAGTTAACCAAGGATAAGTAAAATACAGTGATAAGGAAAAAAAATGTGTGTGTAGAATACAATAATTCTAAATTGGACTGACTTAATAAACACCTTGAAATTTTAAACACTGTAATGATATGGTAAATGGGGTTCCTTCAGTTTCATCTGTCCGACCACTTGTTTTACAGGGAATATCCTGATCTGATTCTATGTATTTGCACAGATGTCTGTTTCAATTCCTGCTGAAATAGCATCTGATAAAATTGTTCAAATATGGATGTGATGTAATCTAAATATGAATGCTTAAATTTATGTTGAGTTAATATCTTGTATGATGATTCCAAACACAGAAATTCCTTTGTTTAATAACACTTTGTACTTAACTCGATATCTGTCTAAAATCATTTAGCTTTGATACTAACTTGGGTAATTTCCACAATTCACATCTGTTAAGACTTGAATGTTCTTGGCTGATTTTCAGATCTTAACATTTTCTTGTATGGATATGGAGAATCACGGCACTTAGTACACAGCCGTGTGAAGCAGTCTTTGAGTTGGATCTTGAGTGTGAAGTGATGCGCTTTGAAAGCAATAGTTTATAACAGCAGCCATTCTGTGTTTTTAAAACCATTACTGTGCTATTAAAACATGCTTGAGTGGTAGTGGGAAAGCACTAACAGCTCAGGTGCTTAATATTTGACTCAACTTTATATTTGTAAATGTTGGTATACCATAATATATATATTTATACCTTAGATAACAAAGGATTATGGTTGGTAATAATATCAGGATTCACAGCAATAGGGCAACACACAGAAGTACCACAGAAGTCACAGGAAAATAAAGTTAAATTTAAGTTGAATTTAATGAAGCGCTTTTCGTCTGTGGTGTACACAGACTTCCTCAGACAAAAAGTATTACAAACTACATTTAACTGAACAGCAGCTTAAATATCCAGCAGTATTAAGTCAAAGGTTCAATTAACCAATCAGGCACACCTTGAACCATGAATAAAAATTTAAAGTTAAAATGCAAGCTCACAGGACTTGAGTTCAGTCACTCACATTATATTAAAATTAAAAATAAAACTAGACAATCATAAAATCAGCCAGTTGTTAGCCTATCATCTAAATAAACACTAGCCACTACCTGATATAAACAAGTACAAACCACAAAACAGTTAGAGTGTGTTACAAACTCATAAAGGCAAAAAGACTATCTAACCAGGTTCTTAAGTTTAAGAAGGCTGCTAATAGAGCAGCCTTCATTGAGACCTGGTAGAGCATAGGCATTTAATCTAATTTGCCATCGCAATTCAGACGCCTCTAATAATAGGTGTACAGGGGCTCCTCTAATAGTGTCATGCATTTGTTCTATAACCATAAACTTAAAATGGTGGTCTTTATGCTGGATGATATGTTTAGCAAGAGCATTTTCATCTTTCGCTTTGTTAATTGCATATTGATGTTCAGATCCGATCTTTAAATCTACGCTCGGTTTTACCTACATAAAAACCTGTGCATTTTGGCATAATGCCACATAGACCACCATTTTAGAATTACAAGTGCATCTGCATCTAATGTCGATCTAATATTATCAATGTCAAATCGGTTTGATTCAAGAATGTGACGACATTGATTGCAGTTTTGACATTTGAACATCCCAGGAGTACGGGTACTCTGCTCAGGTTGTTCCAACAACATTTTCATATTTTACCCTTCTATATGTAACCTCAGGTTTAACTCCCAGTTTGTTCAAAATTGCAAGGTTGGAGCGGAACAAGTTCCAGTTCTTAGTAATGATGTCCATAATAGACCTACTACTTGGACAATATGTAAGAATTAATCTAGTGTTATTATGTATAGAGTAGTTCCACCTATACATTCTAACCTAGACTCGCCAACCCGAAGAACTGATGTTCAGTATAGGTTTGTAAAACCCACTGGATCTTTGTTAATCACCTCATTGACTAAGTTGTCTAATAAGTTGCGGATAGCCTCTATGAAGGAACATATTCTTAAGTAAGTCACATTCCTAAGAAAGTCATCGTCCAGGCTCACCATCCGGGCTGCTCGTCGGCTGACCCTTAGCCACAGACCTTTTTTGGTAGCTAGGATGGCAGCTACTAAAATGAAGAAAAGAATTAGAGTAGGTAGGCTTTCTATATATGCTGGCCACATATTTATTCAAGATGTCATTTTTCGCCAACCATACGTCTAAATAGGCTATTGCCTCAGTGTTGAAGGAAGAGGTAAAACTAAAAGTCAGTGGAGTTATTAAGTAAATTTAATAATAACAGGCTGTCAGCTTCTTCACCCTCTAATAAAATAAAGATGTCATCCAGGTAACGGGTGTAGTACTTGATCTTAGACACTACTACCGACTCATTGTTTAATATGTTCTCCTTTCCCAGTATGACATCACTATGTTGGCCAAGCTGGCTCCGCAAGAGGACCCCATAGCCACCCCAGTTTTTTGTAGATAGAAATTCTCTCCTAATAAAAAATAGTTGTTATAAAGGATCAAGTCCAACAGTTCAATCACAAGGGATATTTCATGGGCGGGCACCTTACTCTTAAGGAAGAAGGCCACCCAGTCCAAAGCTATCTGCAAAGGTATACAAGTGTATAAATCCTTGACATCTATTGTCAGAAATTGTACTCTCTACTGAATGGAATGTTGTTTAACTTATCAAGAAAAGACCAAGAGTCTTTACAGATTTGCTCTTCATCCTCAAAGGTACTTCTGCAGGATAGTATCAACCAGCTTGGCACAAGGATATGTAGGAGCGCCCATCAACGAGTGGGCATGGGTGGATTAACAAGGTCCTTGTGGATCTTGGGTATACCAAAGATACAAGGGTACCTGGGAAATAATGTGGTAAGGTATTTGTGTTGACCTTGGTTAGTCTACCCTCAAAACATTTCATCCAAGGAGCTCTTAATTTTATGATATGCGTGGTTTACCTCAGACCTTGAACTAATCATACGCATCATTAGACAATAGGCCCAACATCCTGTCAAAGTAGTCTAATTGATCAAAGACTACAACCCCACCACCTTTATCGGGTTTACAGATTCTTAAGGAATGTAACTTAACATATTCCAACAGGGTCATTTCAGACTTCCTAAATCGTTGGTACATTTACTTAAATGCAAATTACTATGTCTTAAATCAAGTTCACAAGTGGATTCAAACGCTTGTACTAATGGGTGTAGAGGTGGGTTAAACATGCTAGGGACAAACATATCAGATGGAGTATCATGACTGAAACCACGAGTTTCAAACAGCAGGTTAAAGTTCAATTTACGAGCAAACATCTTAATATCGATGATGGTGTTCACTAAATCGAACTTCTGTTGAGGTACATAGGTGTATCCCTTAGATAAAAGGTCGGCCAGTTCATCAGGGATCAGCACGTTGGAGTAATTAAAGATATTAAAATCTCCAAGTTGATTGGTAGAAATAACTGGGCCCATACGTTGGTTAATGGGGGGAACCACAGTATCAGTCTCTACATCCTGCAGGTTATCAGTAATAGGCAAAGGTGAAACCACACAAGGAACCTCGTTTACCACACAAGCCGAGGCTTCAGTAAGGCCAGGAGGCAGAGGTAGAGCCAGGTGATAGGTACTCCTGGTATCTACTGCCTCTGAAAAACTGTTTCTGTTGCTTCCTTAAAGATTGCTGCAAGTTGTTCCTTTGCTTAGGGATGGCACCCTGTTTGTTGGTGGAAAAGTGTACCTGTTGCTGACCCATTGCCGTAGTGTGAGGACCGTGTTGTTTACGGTTCATAAGTCTCTCACTCCTTCTGACCCCTTGGTCAACAGGGTATCCCCAAATGTATCAAGGTCCCTGATGTTATCCGATGCTGACTCACCTCTACAGTTTGTGGTGGGAGGATCCCACTACTACCATTAGGATTCCAAGCTTGTGATGGCGCGGGGTGGATAAGCCACCCCTAACTGGTATGCTTTTAAATCGCTCAAGTTTCTTGATTTTGTTGAATTTTAGTTTAGACAGGTACTGGTCGATGCTGGTAAAACATCTATTATAATCATATTTGTACCTGCTAAATTCTACATGGGTTTTAATCGAGTTATCCAACACAGTAATTTCATCATTTAACTGTGTCACCCATGCAGAGTAATGCTTGATCATAAGCTTTAAGAGGTCCTGGCCTTGTTGGTCAAATAAATTAATCAATTCCTTATGGAATTCTGAATTCAACACCAACCCTGTCGTGTATTGAAAATGCCTTAAGCCTTTAGGAATGACATTGCAAGCTATACATTCATTAAAATATGAAATTTCAAGTTTCAGTTTTTTAAGTTTCAATAAGAGTTTATCAAAAGTTTTTAGTTTGTCAGCTAAATCATTACTGTTTACCTCATGGCCATCAGTAGAGTTGTCGTGCATCCTACGGGTTGCTTTATCGCCATATCCTGTAAACACGAAATCCTCGGATAACCAATTGCCCAAAACTGGGGCCCCATTTATACACTTGTATACCTTTGCAGATAGCTTTGGACTGGGTGGCCTTCTTCCTTAAGAGTAAGGGTGCCCCGCCCCATGAAATATCCCTTGTGATTGAACTGTTGGACTTGATCCTTTATAACAACTATTTTTTATTAGGAGAGAATTTCTATCTACAAAAAACTGGGGTGGCTATGGGGTCCCCTTATGAGCCAGCTTGGCCAACATAGTGATGTCATACTGGGAAAGGGAGAACATATTAAACAATGAGTCGGTAGTAATGATAATAGTAATTCCATAAGGAATTAATTTATTTGACCAACAAGGCCAGGACCTCTTAAAGCTTATGATCAAGCATTACTCTGCATGGGTGACACAGTTAAATGATGAAATTACTGTGTTGGATAACTTGATTAAAACCCATGTAGAATTTAGCAGGTACAAATATGATTATAATAGATGTTTTACCAGCATCGACCAGTACCTGTCTAAACTAAAATTCAACAAAATCAAGAAACTTGAGCGCGATTTAAAAGCATACCAGTTAGGGGTGGCTTATCCACCCCCTGCGCCATCACAAGCTTGGAATCCTAATGGTAGTAGTGGGGATCCTCCCACCACAAACTGTAGAGGTGAGTCAGCATCGGATAACATCAGGGACCTTGATACATTTGGGGATACCCCTGTTGACCAAGGGGTCAGAAGGAGTGAGAGACTTATGAACCGTAAACAACAGCACGGTCCTCACACTACGGCAATGGGTCAGCAACAGGTACACTTTTCCACCAACAAACAGGGTGCCATCCCTAAGCAAAGGAACAACTTGCAGCAATCTGTTAAGGGGAAGCAACAGAAACAGTTTTTTCAGAGGCAGTAGATACCAGGAGTACCTATCACCTGGCTCTACCTCTGCCTCCTGGCCTTACTGAAGCCTCGGCTTGTGTGGTAAACGAGGTTCCTTGTGTGGTTTCACCTTTGCCTATTACTGATAACCTGCAGGATGTAGAGACTGATACTGTGGTTCCCCATTAACCAACGATGGGCCCAGTTATTTCTACCAATCAACTTGGAGATTTTAATATCTTTAATTACTCCAACGTGCTGATCCCTGATGAACTGGCCGACCTTTTATCTAAGGGATACACCTATGTACCTCAACAGAAGTTCGATTTAGTGAACACCATCATCGATATTAAGATGTTTGCTCGTAAATTGAACTTTAACCTGCTGTTTGAAACTCGTGGTTTCAGTCATGATACTCCATCTGATATGTTTGTCCCTAGCATGTTTAACCCACCTCTGCACCCATTAGTACAAGCGCTTGAATCCACTTGTGAACTTGATTTAAGACATAGTAATTTGCATTTAAGTAAATGTACCAACGATTTAGGGAAGTCTGAAATGACCCTGTTGGAATATGTTAAGTTACATTCCTTAAGAATCTGTAAACCCGATAAAGGTGGTGGGGTTGTAGTCTTTGATCAATTAGACTACTTTGACAGGATGTTGGGCCTATTGTCTAATGATGCGTATATGATTAGTTCAAGGTCTGAGGTAAACCACGCATATCATAAAATTAAGAGCTCCTTGGACGAAATGTTTTTTGAGGGTAGACTTAACCAAGGTCAACACAAATACCTTACCACATTATTTCCCAGGTACCCTTGTATCTTTGGTATACCCAAGATCCACAAGGACCTTGTTAATCCACCTGCGCCCACTGTTGATGGGCGCAGCTCTCCTACATATCCTTGTGCCAAGCTGGTTGATACTATCCATGAAGTACCTTGAGGATGAAGAGCAAATCTGTAAAGACTCTTGGTCTTTTCTTGATAAGTTAAACAACATTCCATTCAGTAGAGAGTACAATTTCCTGACAATAGATGTCAAGGATTTATACACTTGTATACCTTGCAGATAGCTTTGGACTGGGTGGCCTTCTTCCTTAAGAGTAAGGGTGCCCGCCCATGAAATATCCCTTGTGATTGAACTGTTGGACTTGATCCTTTATAACAACTATTTTTTATTAGGAGAGAATTTCTATCTACAAAAAACTGGGGTGGCTATGGGGTCCCCTTGCGGAGCCAGCTTGGCCAACATAGTGATGTCATACTGGGAAAGGGAGAACATATTAAACAATGAGTCGGTAGTAGTGTCTAAGATCAAGTACTACACCCGTTACCTGGATGACATCTTTATTTTATTAGAGGGTGAAGAAGCTGATAGCCTGTTATTATTAAATTTACTTAACTCCACTGACTTTTTAGTTTTTACCTCTTCCTTCAACACTGAGGCAATAGCCTATTTAGACGTATGGTTGGCGAAAAATGACATCTTGAATAAATATGTGGCCAGCATATATAGAAAGCCTACCTACTCTAATTCTTTTCTTCATTTTAGTAGCTGCCATCCTAGCTACCAAAAAAGGTCTGTGGCTAAGGGTCAGCTGCACAGCAGCCCGGATGGTGAGCCTGGACGATGACTTTCTTAGGAATGTGACTTACTTAAGAATATGTTCCTTCATAGAGGCTATCCGCTTAACTTATTAGACAACTTAGTCAATGAGGTGATTAACAAAAGATCCAGTGGGTTTTACAAACCTATACTGAACATCAGTTCTTCCGGGTTGGCGAGTCTAGGTTAGAATGTATAGGTGGAACTACTCCTATACATAATAATAACACTAGATTAATTCTTACATATTGTCCAAGTAGTAGGTCTATTATGGACATCATTACTAAGAACTGGAACTTGTTCCGTTCCAACCTTGCAATTTTGAACAAACTGGGAGTTAAACCTGAGGTTACATATAGAAGGGGTAAAAATATGAAAATGTTGTTGGAACAACCTGAGCGGCAGAGTACCCGTACTCCTGGGATGTTCAAATGTCAAAACTGCAATCAATGTCGTCATTCTTGAATCAAACCGATTTGACATTGATAATATTAGATCGACATTAGATGCAGATGCACTTGTAATTCTAAAATGGTGGTCTATGTGGCATTATGCCAAAATGCACAGGTTTTTATGTAGGTAAAACCGGCGTAGATTTAAAGATCGGATCTACGAACATCAATATGCAATTAAAGCGAAAGATGAAAATGCTCTTGCTAAACATATCATCCAGCATAAAGACCACCATTTTAAGTTTATGGTTATAGAACAAATGCATGACACTATTAGAGGAGCCCCTGTACACCTATTATTAGAGGCGTCTGAATTGCGATGGCAAATTAGATTAAATGCCTATGCTCTACCAGGTCTCAATGAAGGCTGCTCTATTAGCAGCCTTCTTAAACTTAAGAACCTGGTTAGATAGTCTTTGTGCCATTATGAGTTTGTAACACACACTAACTGTTTTGTGTTTTGTACTTGTTTATATCAGGTAGTGGCTAGTGTTTATTTAGATGATAGGCTAACAACTGGCTGATTTTATGATTGTCTAGTTTATTTTTAATTTTAATATAATGTGAGTGATTGAACTCAAGTCCTGTGAGCTTGCATTTTAACTTTAAATTTTTATTCATGGTTCAAGGTGTGCCTGATTGGTTAATTGAACCTTTGACTTAATACTGCTGGATATTTAAGCTGCTGTTCAGTTAAATGTAGTTTGTAATACTTTTTGTCTGAGGAAGTCTGTGTACACCACAGACGCAGCCTTCATTAAATTCAACTTAAATTTAACTTTATTTTCCTGTGACTTCTGTGGTACTTCTGTGTGTTGCCCTATTGCTGTGAATCCTGATATTATTTCCTGGTTTGTGCTGCTTAGTAAAGGATTATGGTTGGTCTTTGGTCTTTTGATCTTAACCAACTTATATGTTCTCAACATGGATGGAAAGAAATTTACCCCAAGAGTGAAGCTTGAAACCATATAATAATGGTCAGGGAGACCACATCATGTGTGGAAGTTTACCTGCTCCATCAGGTACAGGAATGAAAAAAGTTTGAGCACAAAGTGTTTTACTGGCTTTCAAAGCCTTTGAAAGCCAGTAAAACATTTAATGTTGTCAAAGAGAACATACAGAAATGAAGTGCCCCTCTAAAGAACAAATTGCTTTAAAAGCTGTTTGACTTATTTTTTCTGCTACACATTTTCTTTGTAATTGTCACAGATTGAAATAACTTTTAAAAGTTGCTTTACCTTCTGTTGCTGGATTTTGGTGGCCAGCACAGCTGTTGTTGGTCCTTAGAGTGAGACATGATCTTAGCAGTGCTGCGGGGGATTTTAACAAGCCTGTCTCTTTCCTGATTTTGAAGTATAACAGCATCTCCATGCACTACAGTGCTGTACTTTTTTATTTTACATCTGAGAAATGTCATGTAATACTCGTCAGCTTATGACATACCATAAAATACAGGCACAGAGAGGAACTGATTTTTTTTTTTCAGGAACGGTCTCTTATGAAATGACATGTATTTACTTAATTTTAGTAACTGGATAAGTGGACTAGTCAATTGATCTTCTAGAAACCTGGGTTGTGGATGAAAATAAACTGTCATACAATAATAAAAAATGATGATAAAAATGAAAAATATGTAGCAAAGTGGTAGCAACAAACAATAATACAATGTAGCAGCCAGAATCAAAAGATATAGGACACTTTAGACATAGCAGTTTTACCCAGTAGGGAAACAGTATGGCATACAAGGGGAGGACTTATTTCAAGCACTGTAGAAACTTGTAGTATTTACAGGGGCACATTGAGTTTAGCTAGTTTTCTTTACGGAGTGATTCTTGGTACTTGCGATAGACATTCCAGGTATAGCAAGTCTACAAGCATATACAGCAAGTTGTCCAGTGCTGCAAAACAATTACAGTTCTCTTTTAGGAGATGTTCTATCAGTTTAGCCTTGAAACTGACCACTGTTATTTTAGAACATATTTCTCATGGAAATTAATTCCATGATGGTGGGCCATGGTTAGTGAAGGCCTTTCCTCTTACTATAATGCCGAAGTGTGGTCTCAGTAAAGTAGTATCCTGGCTTCCTGTCTGAGTATGAAAGATCTCTTTAGGTGGAAAGTTGATTTTAGAGGTGGGCATTAACCCAGCATGGATAATTTTGAGCAACGCGAGTGCTATGTTGCATTGTAGCATGGTTAATTACTGATAACCAATGAAACCTCTAAGAGATAACCTGGTGGGTATGCTTGTCAGCTAGTAATACAAAGTGGGTGCTTTTGCTTTCCAGTACCTGTAATTTTTGTGTGTTGGTGCTGGAGTGAAGTTTTAATACAGGTAAGATGTATTCATTCTTGGGAATTAAGTCACTTCTAGAGGTAGGCTGCATTGCAGATGGGGATAAGTGAGAAATTCTGTACAAAAATATTTACATTTTATGTTTATATTTTATTTATTTGTTTACACTTTTGACTGCGGTGGTGGTGCTGCGGTAGCGTTGTCGCCTCAGTTAGACGTTGCCTGTTCGATCCTCAGAGCGTCTTCTGCATGGTGACATGCATGAACGGGCATTCCTTTGTTGAAGGTTGTGCGTTAGGCCCGGCAAGCCAGCACGTAAAGCTCTACTGCCAATCATTAGCGGACAGTTCCGCTGTGGCGAACCCCTAACCGGGAAAAAGCTGAAAGACGTTGTTGTTGTTGTTGTTTACACTTTTGACTGTTAGTCAAACTAGGCCAATGGCTGCTTTTCAGGCAAGACCCACGTTGCTATTCATTATAACTGGGAGAAATTTGACAAGGACATTGGGGAACGTCCCCTACTCTTTGAGGAATGTTGTGGGATATTTTTCATCTACCTGAGCTACCACCAACTCAAGCAGAAAAGGCCTTAGTTTAACATCTTATTGTCTTGTCTGCATGAATGGAGAATGTTAAGGAAGGGTCAAGGACAACTTTCATATACTTGTACTTCATAATATTAGATACTGTAATATTTTAGTTATCCTTTACTAGTGTGTGGGTAGGATTGGCCTGCTTCCTATGAGTAGCAAACAACATAACATTAGACTTTTTAGGATTAATTATCAATCTGTTAGCCAGCTACAGAGGTAGGGAAATTGTTCTGTAACACTTCTTGAAGACAAAGGGTTTTATTTGTAGGAAAAACTTGATCATCTGCGTATGTAATCCTGCTGTGATGGGGTAGCTCATGAAGTAGGTCATTTATAAAGGATGAGAACAGTAATGGGCTAAGAACTGACTGCTTGGGGTACTACAGTATCAGAAAGGGTGGTGTTGATATTCTGTTTTCCAGATAGCATTTACACTGCTGGATAGTATTTAGACAAAAGTGAGTTTGTGATGTTTGCTGATTAGATGAGTTATGGTTACAGCTTCAAAAGCTGTTAAGTCTGCAAATAGCCTAGCATTGAGTAGGCCATCATTCAAATAGCAGTACATTGATATGGTAGCAGAATAAAGTGAAGTTGTGGTGATGAACTTAAAGAAGCCATGCTTTTGTCAAATAAGCCATAGTTATTTATATGGAGAAATATATATGTAGGAGTTTTCAAATGTCTTAGTGGGCACAGGTTAGTAACTGGTCTACAATCTTTGCAATGTTTTGGTGTGCCTACTTTGTGTAATGAGATTTTGACTTGGTGTTGAAGGATGTAGATTACAATCAAGAATATATAGATATATATATATAGATATATATATATATCTATATAAAACTTGCATGCCTGGGAAAACTGCCATTTGCATGATGTTACATGTTATATAAATTAAACTAAATTAGATTATGTATTTTGTGGTTTTTAGGAAGTGAAAAAATGTACAGGATGTAGCTGCTATTTTTCTCAAGCAATAAAATATTTTTTTAAAACCTTATCTTTTAGATAAGGGGCATTTTGAAATAGTAAAGATATCTTAAGCAATGAAGTGTCTTTGCTGCTTCCCATGATAGCTGGGCATTGCAAGATATATAAATAGTACAAAATTTTCCACACTGTTTACATTTTACATTAAAAATAAGTGCAAAATAGAATGTAAATTGTTAAAGTAAGCATAAGAAATTCAGCAAAAAGTGAGTGCTCTTATTTGAACTGTAATTTTAAGTGAAGATAGAAATCATTGCCTCTGATAAACACTTTATATGATCAGATTATTTTATATTATTGTCTTGTTAGCTAGGCTTTTGACCATTTTATATCTTCAAATAATCATGAATTAAACATAAATCCAAAGGGTCTCAAAGCAGTGCTTTTGATGACACCACATGTAAATAACTTTCCATGCTGGTCTACAGCACTTCTATCAAATTGTCATCAGCAGTAACACACTAAAATGCCATCTGTAAGTTTTTTTAAAGTAGTTTGTCTCCATGTTTGCTTGTGTAAACTTTGATTATACTAGACTGATGTCTGAATCCTTTACAACTTTTAAAAGGACATACTGCAATAACATAATGCAGGTAGTACAGCATCTCTGAAAGGGCGGCCACGGTGGTGCAGCGGTTAGCATTGCTGTCTCACAGCAAGAGGTTCTCCAGTTCGATTCTCTGCTGGGGAACCTTCTGTGCGGAGTCTGCATGTCCTCCCTGTGGTCGCGTGGGATTCCTCCGGGTGCTCCAGTTTCCTCCCACATCCCAAAGACATGCTGTAGGTGGATTGGACACTCTGAATTGGCCCTAGGCATGAGTGCGTGTATGCCTTCTGTGGAAGGTTGGGTGCCAGGCTGGCAACTCGACACTGTAAAACTCCTCTGTCAATCATGAGCAGAGAGGTGATCCACTGTGGTGACCCTAACCGGGAAATGCCAAAAGTAGTAGTAGTAGTACAGCATCTCTGAACATTGACCTATGCATTTGTAGATTTGCCTCATGGGGGTACTAGGAAAGATCCATAAGTCTAGAGTGAGTTAAATAGCACCGATGTTTTAGCGCAGTGATTAGCTGTGTATTATTTTTCGCGTAACACAGGTATGGTAGGTGAAGGGGCTGCAAAGTAAATTATCTCAACTGCAGGGGCTGCAAAGTAAATTATCTCAGCTGCAGTAAATGCAACAGTGGCTCTAATAAATTAGTCATTCCATGAGTGGTCATTGTGGCCAGTGCGAGATGCCCAAAGAGTTGGCATGCTTGATACTATGGGTGTTCACGTGTGCAATGAAACACCTTAACTCTGCAGTCTAGACACTGTCATCATGCCACAGAGAGCCACCATATCAAAGAGCAAGCAAAATAACATACTTGAGGAATCTGAAAGGAAGGTGGGTAGGGAAGGGAAAATGGAGAATTTTGGGAGGGGGGGCAGGTGCCCATTTTTCGGTTTTTAAGAAGGATAGAGGAGATGGTAGCAAGAACAATGTATATGGAGGAAGGAGGGAAAAGGGAATATTGCAAGGACAGGCAGACCGGCATAAAATATAGACAGACACAGGGGAGATGTGGACACAAAAAGGGGTAACAATTAAGAGATGCAGATAGAGGAAGGCAACTGGTGTTAGGGAGGAGTGGATTAGAAATGGGATATACAGAGTGACGCACAAGGAAGGGGAACATGACAGTGGATACGGTGGGGTATGGAAAACCCTTCTGACTGACCCAGAAGAGAACCCACCTTGATGTCTGTCATCTCGGTACCTGATAACATGGACACAATGTGCCTCTGGTCACCTGAAAGATGGGGCCATTTGGCCATGAGACTATTAGACACACAGGAAGATGCTCTAAGTTCTTAATGCAGGTGTTCAGCTGCTAGTCCACCTCGAATGCAACCAGTCACTGTACTTGATGAATGACCTAGGAGAATGCCTACAAACTACTGTCAGAGGAGGAATCTCTACCCCTTAATGAAAGTTTGCCACATAGGCCCTTAGCAAACTCTTCAGGTGACATTCCTCTAAGTGATCTTCATCTCCTTAAAGAGAGAGATGTGTGGTAACCACTGGTGTGTTAGCAGCAGGCACATCAGCTGATATAGGCACAGGAGGCATCTTCCATTACACAACCGACCCTCTAGAAAGAGGGAACAAAAACAGAAGCAGAAAATGTAGAACATATTAGTGTATATGCATACAAAAACTTGATTTAAATTTTAAATGATAAATATCTATTTATTACTTATCCTGCCAACTATACGGCTTGTCTCGTCTCCTTAGGCAGGCTTCCAGTTCAAGGCAGTCTCTTGTATCATTGTAAAATATAAAACAAACTAAACATTACAAATTGTACTTACCAAGAGAATCCATGGAAAGCAACAGAATATATTCAATAAATAAAATGCAACACCATATTCAGTGTGTATTGTAGAATGATGGCTCCATGTCCCTAACCTGTGCCTCCCACTTGTGGAACAAGGCAAAGTGATACTTCTGCTGGTTGCTAAATGCATGCTGGCTGTGCTACCTAGAGTGAGCTGGCATGAATCACCACAATGGCAAGCTGGATTCAGACATCATTCTCCCACATGGGGCCTGTCTTATTGTTATAATCCTTGTACAGCAGATGGAGAAGGATTTTAGACTGTTACCTGCACAAGGAAGTATTTCTGCTGATACCAGTACCTGAAGAGACCATGTTCACAAATTAGCCAGGGACTTAGTTTGTTTGGTAGACATTTGCTGTTTAATCTGCAAGTGAAAGCTGCTTTTTTTCTAGGATCATTCATCTTTTGGCAGAAGGTGTTTACCTGGTCTATTTGGCTTGGGAAGCACTGCAGGAAGCTCAAAGTTTTGTTTATTGGCTAGAGGTCACAAGTCAGTTTATAAGCTTTTTTTCTCTACTATAAATCAGGCTAGTTTGCATGGCAGTTAGCAGTGTCCTCTTTAGTAACAAACACCTAGCCAGTAAAATTTCCCTGTAAAGTTAGGATTATATGTAAAGCCTGTTAAACAATGTGGCATTGTGCAGAAATAAGCTTAGAGCAGCTAGCTTGTGCATCAAATAGCACTACCATATCCAAGCATTATACAACATCTTGCCCTTAACCCCATAAAATAGTTTGCGTATTGAATAGCAGTACAATATTCTAGCACTATATAACATCATGCCCTTAACCCTAGAAACTACCCTAGGAGACCCTCCCTGTTAAAACCTAATTCTTAAACCTTAACAGCTCACCCTATTAACAGGACCAGACAACATGGTTATGCAATTTCCAAAGGTTTCGGTGGCCAACTTGGTAGATTTGGGCATCCTAAGGCAATGTAGGAATTGTCATGACAACCAGTTAATAATTAAAGAAAATAACAGTAATGTGAGAGATGTCAACGCACAACTTCCTTGGAGGCAAAAATCTTGCATACAAATTAGGTAGTCAGGAATACCCACACTACATTCCTCACACACACCTTTCACCTCACACAGACACACACGCATGCACAGATTGTCTTATGCTGAGACAAGTAAAAGAAACTACTAAATCTCAAAGACCTCCAAAGCTATCTAATGGCAACAGTGCTCCTCAGCAATCACTAAAGCACACATCAAAAGCAACACCAAACATCTCACATAAGCCTGCACCCAATGGTCCAGCAAGAGCAAAGCCTATAAGGCAAGTATATATTTTACTTGGTATTCTTTTCATTGGTGACTCCATTGTGCAATATGACTCCATTGTTCAATATCCAGATGCTCCACTCACCATG
The DNA here is from genome assembly GCF_019279795.1 of Protopterus annectens. Classification (NCBI taxonomy): domain Eukaryota; kingdom Metazoa; phylum Chordata; order Ceratodontiformes; family Protopteridae; genus Protopterus; species Protopterus annectens. The sequence continues at coordinate 723,682,251 of NC_056726.1, forward strand.
TTAGACAAGGATTCGGTAACTGTTATTTGCCTGTCTATAGCCAGGATTCTCACAGTATCATGCATGTACTGAAGTTAGTGCGCCACCTGTACCAATATGATTCTATCATAGTCCATGTGGAAATAAATGACCTGAAATATACCTTACTGGAGTATATGAAAAGAGAGAGAATGGATTTCTTAGAATATGTCAGACAGGTATGATGCTTGTATTGAGAATCATTCTGCTTTCACCAGAGATACTACATTATGAACATAAAAAGATTGATTTTAAAAATTGGCTTAATTTTTGGTGTCACTTCAGGGAGGTCCAGTATCTGTTAGCATGGAAGAACATGGTCAAAAGGCCATGTTTCTTTGCCAAGGATGGGCTGCACCTGTCACCCCCCCCCCCCAGGATTTTGGATATTATCTAAAACTTTATCCACCCCTTAGAACCTTGTTTAGGTAATGCAAAAATGACAAAACTACCAACACAGTGCTATGATCGAGACTTGGTTTAAACTATAGCTATAGAAGATACTCCAGAAGTACAAGGCTACAGTGCTTTCCACACATTTGGACTAACAGCAGAACAGACTGAGGCTAAATGTACAGGTGTTTTGATCTACGTTGGCAACAAACATGCCTCCAAGTTAGTTAAACAGGATGACTCCACGGAGCTCATTCACATGCAAGTCAATATCATTGCTAGCTACAAGTCACATCTATGTCCCTTAGAGTCTCAAAACTCTTAACTAAACCTACCAGAGGTACTTACCATCTAACCATAAACCCTTTTCATGGGTGACTTTAACTACCCCTCTATAGACTGGAAAATGTATACTGTCTCACAGGCGGAATGCTTCCTGGTCTTTAACACAAACACCCTAGAACAGGTAGTGCACACTTCAACCAGAAGATCAACCATACTGGATCTGGTACTCCACCAACATGGGAAAATGTTGCACCCCTACTCTCCCCATTATTGAAGTCAGACCACAAAGCTGACTCATAAGAGGTAAAAATCAGCCTAGAAAATCCAGCTAAACCAATAACAGTTAGGAACCATTCAAATGCAAACTACATCTTAAGTGACAGTTTGTCAAAATTCAAGGCTCCCCCAACCCCAAAACCACACCTACCTATGAGAATTACTCAGAGTTCCTGTACAAATATGGAATGGCTGCACAGGGGCTGCCATACCTACCAGAAATAAACTCAAGACAAACAATAAAAACAAACCACACTGGTAGAAGCATCACCTAAACAGAATATATAATAAAAAAGAAAACTCATGGCCAAAATCAGGATAAGCATCTCCCTTAAAGACAAATGCTTTCTTGTACAGCTAAACAAGAAACTAAGAGGTCTGATAAAGTCCAACAAGGTCATTTGTGAGGTCAAGATGGTCTCACAAATCAAAAAGTCCTTTTCAGCTATGTCCAGAACCTTAGAAGTAACACACAGCAGTATGGTGAACTGGTAGTGAATGGCACTACCTTTACTAATCAGGGTAACATAGTAAATCTACTGACTCATCAATTCTGTTCAAACTTCACCCCCACTCCCCCAGTTGAAATCCCCTCCAACATACCTTCCCCAGCTATCAACAGGTACTCGGTGCTAGCAGACCTCTCAGCCCAAGAATACAACCTCCATAAGTTCCGACAACATCCTCAGTTGCCTCCTGAAGAGTTTAAAACATGACCTATCATAGGTTCATAGGTTTGTAGTAGGCTAATGGCCCTGTAGCCTTTACAAACCTAGCCCATAAGATTACCCTGACATCGTGCCACCCGACCTTAGTTCCCAGTGCCTCTGTCGAGTGGAACCACTAGAGTGATCCCCGGGGTGACTTTAATATTTCCCATCCACTCATTAAGGTTTATGTTGAAGAGGACCAGTGAGGTGCTCTGTTTGACCTGTATGGGAAGTCTGTTCCATAGCAAGGGCAGTCTCCGGGTTATGAACCTGTCCCTCCAGCACGTTCTGTTGATTGTGGTAATGATGTTGAGGTCACTGGAGCATGTGGTGCGGAGAGATTGGGATTTCTTTAGATGTACCATTTCTAACAGAGCTGGATCAGACATGGCTTTGTATGTCAAGCAGAGATCGCCTCTAAGTAGGTGATATGAGACGGAGAGTAGTTGGAGTTTTTTGAGTCTGTCCATATAGGACAAGTGTTTAAGGCCTAGGATTCTCTTTGTGAGGTAATTTTGTGGCCTCTCCAGTTGTTGCAGGTGTCTAGTGAGGTACATGCCAAATGGGGCATTTTACTCTATGATTGGCCTAATGAGGGAAGAGTAGAAGGAGACAATGACCAGTGGCAATGTGGTGGTCAAAAGAGGGGCTGCTGTCAGCCTGTGTTCCCAGATCTCTTACAACACCCTCTGTGTTCAGTGGACTACCATTGATGTGGTAATTCATGGGAACCGGGATTTTCCCAAAGGGGATGACGACACCTTTTGGCATTGAGCTTAAGGCCATGGTTCTGACACCAGTCATTGGTGTCAGTGACCACTTGAGGTGCTTTTCAAGTACAAATTGGAAACCGGCTACATTCCAAGTGAATGGAGGACCACAACAGTCATTCCCCTCCACAAGGGCAGACCATCAACCGACCCAGGGAACTACAGACCCATCAGTCTAACAAGCCTAATATGCAAAGCCATGGGGAATGAGTTGTCATGGAAATGGTAAAACCAGCACATTGGCAACCTACAGACACTGGACCCATTCCAGTTTGGCTTTAAGGTAGGTCATGCATACTTAACTTGGTAGACTTTTTTGAGAGGGTCACCAAGGCAATGGACGAGGGTAAAACAGTGCATACTGTGTATCTTGGTCTGGCTAAGACATTTGATACAATATCTCACTCAAACATGTTTTACAAAGCTATCTGAGCTAGGTATAAATCCTTAGATAAGTCACTGGATTGGCATCTGGCTCACAGGATCCAAGAAGTCAGGATCGGTGAGACCACCTCCACCAAGAGACTGGTCACTAGAGGAATACTCCATGGCTTCGTGCTGCACCCACTCTTGTTTGGCATCTACTTCTCGGAAGTCAAGGTGAGCCAGAGGCCTTGAACTTTAGCCAAGTTCCCAGATAACTGTAAATTGGGAGCTGTTATGGATTCCTCCACAAGACAACAACATCTTGCAATTAGGTTTAACACAGACAAATGGCTGGTACCAAAGCTGTAAGAGTTAAACCAGTAGTAAGGGATCTGGGAATATATGTAGATAGCAATATGGCCTTTGACCAACACACAGAACGATTTTATTGTCTGAACTGTGTCGCCCAACTGATAGGTAAGGATATATTGTCTGGGTCCAAGAAAGTTATAGTACCTCTCTAATCGGCCCTTATCAGACCCATCATTGAATATAATGCCCTCTTTAGCATGTATCTAAGCAGACATTTGCAACAGTTTGAATGCCCACAGGGTTTTTGAACAGGAGAATTCAGGGCATGAATACTTTGTCCTACAGTGATCACCTAAATGCTCCTATATGATGCCGAGAGGGGATTTTTGCCTTTGTTTACATGGCTTCCTCTGATGTATCTGTTGCACATGCGTTAAACAAACAGCACCAGAAACACTAGATCCAGGTATCTAAACGTCGCTTGTGACATAAACAGAATGTGCTGGAGAGACAGATATGTGTCCCAAATGATTCCTTAACTAAGGAATAGGCTTCCCATCCATGAAAAAACAAAGCTCGTCCTTGACCCTATTTAAATGAAACCTTGACAGTTGGATGGGAAATTTTAAATTTACCCTGGTCTGATCCCCCCCATATCCCTTGTAGACAAAGACTAACCATAAGAAATGTACTATTCTGAATAGCACCCTCCCTACAAATCTTTAGTTACCTCCTTACTAACATGACCCTCCAAAGATGTCCATGATACTGGAGACCCACATGGTTTGGGGTGAAAGGCTAGACTTTTAAGGGCCCTAGTGGTCATTAGCCTAGTAACAACCTATGGATGATGAAAAGTCTCACTAACGTAGACAGGCTGTGCTGTGATCTTCAGTGTCGGTACATGAACCTAATCTCCACATCACCTTCTGCTATGAACACGCAGGTGAGTGTGGTAGCAGTGACAGCAGCTGGTAACACTTGTGTTAAGGCAGTGTTTAAGAAAAGGTTGCTCCTCTGACTTTATCACTATACTACAAGGCCTGTTTTGGCATGATAAAACGTGTGGTTGCCTTGTTGTGAGAGACTGCATTAGGAGAAGTAATGTAAGAAAAGTGTACAACTGTTTGTGGTGCTATACAGGTATACCGACAGCAGCCAAGATAACTAGTAACAGAGCTCAAGACTGGAGGGAGCACACATGAGTGGATAGAAATAACATGAACAGACACAAGACAATATAGTCTAATGGATAATGTAGCACTGGGGCATGACAGTTTACTTTTTTTCCTTTTGGGTGGGTAGGGACTCACCCAGTCTGGACAGAGCACAGGGCCAGGGCAAGTTATTGTTCTGCTTCTGTGTTCCCTGTTAAGGTAAACCCCACTCCCAGAGCACAAGGTCAAGATATGATACTTTCCTGCTGTTGCTATGAAATGGAGGCTCACCCTGACAGTGTGCAGAGCAAGTCCGTTATGCATGCACCCATATGCACTCTGATCCACATGTAACCCACAGGTGTATACATATTGTTATGGACTGATGGAACAACATTTGGAAAGTCACCATACTGTGGACAAAGATGTTACTGCCGGGCAGACACAGACACATGGTATTCTTGCCATGTGGTGTAAAGTTACTTCTACACATTTCCAGTTATGGTTGTAGTTGACTGTCTACAGGCACTGGTTTTGCTATCTGTTTTAACTCATGATACCTGTTGATTAAATTAAATGTTCTATGCAGTTGTAAAACCTGCACTTGTACTTGTTTTTGTCACGGAAGGCATTTTTATCTAGTTGTCGAATTTTCTGGTCCAGCTATAGTTGCGGAATGATGTAGATGGTATTTGAAATGTTCTGAACTGTTTAACTGCTTCAGCATATATTTTTGAGTTTGTGTGGTGTTGTAATGAAGCATTATGTTGCTATAGTAGTGTATGGGGGAACATATCATATGAACTATGCAGCCAAGCTGTACTTGAACTGGCTTTAAATTGGCTCAAGCTAATTTTCAGATGGAGTAGTCATTGTTGTAACTTGGAGAGTGGATGGGGCAGAATCCATATGGTAACACTAGAGTTGATAGGATATTCACTCATATTGAACATTTTAGGATGGTTTAATGATGGCATGTTTTACATTTTAGGATGGTTTAATGATGGCATGTTTTATTGAAGGTTTCTTTTTTCAGCATGATGATTGTATCCAGTATTGTGGATTTTTTGAAGAACACACCAATCTGAAGTTTGAATTTGGACTTTGTGAACTGTTTCTAAAATGAAGTTTGGGACTAGTGGACTTGTATTTGTCATCATGCTGAGTGTCTGCTTTTATTTCAGCAAATAGCATGCATTGGTACTACTTTATAGAATTATATGCAAAGTAGCTAAACAAATTATCTATGTTGTTTTATTAACTGTGCTTGCAAAATAAGCACACAAGTAAACTGGAACTTAACTTCATTAAGGTTATCAGTGCTGTGGGCATTTTATAGTAAGGCAGTAGTAGAGGGGTGCCACAGGTTACCAGTATAGTGCTGCTTACCAAGACCAAGGTGCAGGATATTGCTAGGGATAAGCTGCATCACCAACACAGATATATCTCCTAGAGGTGGACGTGTTCCACGCCCTTCCAGAAGTGAACCACAACCACATAATGGAATTGCTTATTCTCATCTCAGTCACTTGTCAGTCATTTGTTAATCACTCCAGTGCATGCATGAAATTCCAAACATCATATGTACCTTGATGTGCTGTTAATGAAATTTGAGAATAGAAAGAGGGATAAAGCAAATTCTTGGCAGAGACCTATAGCTACCTAACTTATCTATCACGACACCAAAAATGTGAACAGAAATCATCCTCTGGAAGTTGGTGACCTATAACATACAACAGCAGCCACAGAATACCATATTGCTGCAGTCTGTGGTATTCAGTCGTATACCTTCTGCATGTCCACAGAAAACATGACAGGATTGGCTATCGTAATGGGGAAAAAAATGATCCACTGTTACTTGGCCAGTTCAGAATCTGCATTGCTCTGAATCCGAGACTATGTGGATGGAGTGTCCTTTCCATAAGTCTATAATAGACCTTTCATAAGGAGACTGAGGAATATGATCCCTCTATAAATGGAGCACCACCCTCTAGTCCAACTTTTTAAAATCTGGGACTACCAGTATAGTTTAATCCAGAGGTACTTTTCATGCTTCCTCAGAACATTGAAATGACACATTATGATACCTTAACCTTCGGCATGTTTGGTTGGATCATGCCCAGTCTTGCAGCCTTGCTGCTGTAGATCTGTTTATTTACTGCAGTAATTGCATGTGCAGAAATCTATCACATCTTAACAGATGCCTCTGTCATGACCACCTTGGAGCAGAGCATGTACAACAGATGCAAGAGTTCCATAGAGTTTTCCTTTCAACTCCCAAAAATGCACCCTGGACATAGTCATCATTTCTCCACCCTTGCTGAATGTCTTACATATACCTGGTTACTAGTGTCTTACCCCTACCTCCTGAGTCAGTGGTTAGCTTGCCAGAATAGCTTTGAGGACATCCGAAAGTTATTCTTTATGGCCTCAATAAACTCCTTCCAAACCCAGCCCTTTTTAACAGTAACTGCCACATCTGCTTCATTTTTGGCCTTTTGTGACATGTTGGCATATTGGACCTGTTCAGAGAACTTACACACACACACACACACACACACACACACACACACACACACACACACACACACACTCAGGCACCTACAGAAACTAGCATTGTATAAAAGGCTTATTTTTAACTCAATGGCTTCCATTGGTGCTAATGCCTACCAGAGGGTAGTAAAGATAACAGCATGACAAGCTCCAATCACCCTTTGCTCATAGCTGGTTTGACTACTGAGATTCTGACCTAGGTCCATTTAGACTTCCACTTCTCAAAATTCCCCTGGCATATAATAGAAGCTCTTCTTGACATGGGAATTTAATTCATCCATTACACAAGAAATATTGACTTCCACACAAATAGGATTTGCTGGTTAAACATCTTTACATCCATGTAAATCCCTCTTTTATGGAGTAGACTTCTTTGGATATAAAGTAACTAACTCCCTTACCCACTTTTTAAGCATATCCTGCATGAATGGCCAGACAGTCATAAATATATTTGAGGTCTGGCCCCTACAGCCATCATTGGAAAAGATCAAAACTGGAAATTAATAATCTCAATGAGTATTTATGATTTGGGATATTGTGGCTAGGCTACTAATGGTCCTATGGATCAGCAGTCTAGTATAAACCAATGAACCTATAAGCATCTACTTGATTTTTTTTTCTGAGTCTCTTAAATTACTGTCTTGGACATCTGATCCATCTCACCACCAAGTGGAGTTCATTTGACAGCTCAACAACTCTTCTGACCAAAAACTCTAAGGCTATTATTGCCTTGTAACACAAGGTGTTCTAGTATGAAGTACATTTATGAGCAGCCTTGTATATGAACAATTTACTTTTGATAGCCAGCCCATAACTAGTACAAATGACAAGAAACAACTCACCATATACGTTTTATTCAGACAGGTCATTGTTACCATTTACACCTCCAGTATCTCCATCTGTCCCCTATCTGAGCATTGAAGTTATTTTCAAAAAACAAGGTAGGAACCAAGTGAATAGCTGCACTTTCTTTTATTACACTTCTTGTACCTCGGCTAACAAGCCTTCAAGGAATAAAATCTTTTGCTATTGCAGCCTTTTTTAAATCCCATCAATTTTATATGCAAATACATTTCATTCACTAAACATTTAACTGATGAAAATCATTACCCAAGCTTAGACATAGTTCCCTTGAGTGAAAGAAAAGACTAAACCTTACTATGAAAAATACACTGTAAAATCATCCTAGTCCATCCACAAACTAAATGCATAACTAATGACATTTTAGTAACATTTTTAAACCTATTTGAATTTAATTTACATAACTGTCTTACCACTTGCATACATACAAACAAATGAGCAACTAAACACTTGGTGAACTAACAACTTAAGATGAATTGATTTAAACATCCCACTTTACTTCTAAATTCAACCCACGTGGATGTAAGGTTCCTAATTTAATAATAAATTTAGCTTCCAACTTTAATAACCCATGTATAAATCCCCCCCCCATATAAGTTCCAAAGGGTCTAGCCAGAATGCTGAAGAAAAAACTATCCAAGTTTCTTTCATGGACAGTGCAAAAATGTTGGGCCACTGGGCTCTCTAATCTCAAATTTCGAACATCACCAAAGTGTTCCAAAATTCTCAACTTTACCTTCCTTTTTGTTTGCTCAATATGCCACATTGTTGGTGTACGTCCACACCCAATGATGTAAATGACCCCACAAGAATCACATTTAAATTAATTTTTTTATCCAAAATTTCTTTCCATTGATGACCGATCCATCCAAATTCCTAATTCTATTGCATACTTTACACCTTCCACAAGGAAAAGCCCCTAGTTTTTTCCCCACAGTATTCTGTGTCCTCCGATTCAGCAATTCCTTCAAATTGCTGAATCTCCCATATGAGAAGGTAACTCTCTTTGGGAATAATTTCCCTATCACTTCATGTCTGTAAATTACTGGCCATAGTTTATTTACCAATTCCCCTATGGTATCTGAGAAAGGAGAGAAGTTGGTTACATAAAGCATAGGCTCCTTCTCCTCTAAATTTTTAACATAATAATCATTCCCTGAACCTTCTTGATAACATTTTTACTTGGTATTCCTCTAGCCTTATCCATTGCTGCTTGAATGTATGTATCCTTATAAACCCTCTTTAACAGCTTATTCTTTACCATAAGAAATTCCTTTTCTAATACTTATTTATCAGATGTGGTAATAAGGGTACGCTTAAATTCCCTATAGGGTAAACATTTTATCAAATGTAATGGGTGACAACTGCTGGCCTCTTTAAAAAAAAAAAAAAAAAAAAAAAATATTGGCAGCTGTTGTATGAAAATGGCTATACTAAAGGTTCCCATCATTGTCTACATAAAACTCTACATCAAGAAACTCATAATTCTATCACTAATTCTATATGTAAACTCCAAGCCAAAAGAATTTTGACTTAAATTAACCATGAAATTCCCAAATTCTTTCTGATCTCCCCTATGCACAAATATCAAATCAATAAAACGTTCAGACATAATCACATTGTTCTTGGGGGGGGGGGGGACTTGTAGGGTAGACAAACATATTCTCCAAAAGTGCCGTAAACAATATGGCATAAGAGGGGGCAAAAGCTGCCCCCATCGCTGTCCCCTCCAACTGCAAGTAAAATGTCTATTCAAACACAAAATAATTGTTTGTAAGGGCATACTCCAACAACTGACAAACATAAGTAGTTCTTGGACCCTTCCCCATCATTTTCACAGTTGTTTCTAAACCCTTTTCTGTTCTGATATGTGTAAAGTGATTTTACATCCACACAAGCAAAATAATCAGAACTCCATTGAATCTCACCAATACATTCCAAAACGTGTGCAGTATTTTTAACATATGACTCAAGGAACATTGAAGTTTTTTGTAAGATTCAAGAGTGAATAGCATTACCCTGTTAAGCACCACACCTATGGTTTCCAAGAAAGTCAATTACCCTGAACACCTGTTATCTGCACATACACAAGTTAATGAGTATAAAGGATTAGTCCAGATAAAATCACTTTAGCTGATCTAGGAGACTGTCTCTCTCTCTCTGCCTGATTATCTCCCTGTGAGAGGAATAGACAGCTTGTTGAAGTTTCCAGTGATTTATTCAGTTAAGCAGATGGACAAGTGTTCTTGGTGTCTTTATTCCTCCCACAGGGAGGTTATCAGAGAGAGTCTCCTAGATCTGCTAGCTAAAGTGATTTTATCTGGACTAATCCTTTATACTCTGTTTCTTGTTAGTCCTGTCACCCTCTGGGTGACAGGTGGGATACCAGACTTCACTCCGAACCTCTGGATCACCTCCGTTTTCATATACACAACTTACTGTCACTATTTTCCTTACTGCAAATTTCAGTTGCATTGAGGACTGCCAAAACCACTGGTACAAACTCCAGCTGTTCAGCATCTAAAATGACTTTTCAGCATTCCCACACTTTCTCAGGGGCACTCCCACTGAAAAATCTAGAGTTGGTGGGACAATACTCTGCTGGGAAGTCTTGTTCTAGAATCAGTACAACATGTACAGTTAAGGCAGATTATATCTAGCAAATACATTTCAACCTTCCACAAGAAGTTCTGGCTTCTTCCTCACCAGAGATGGCATTCAAAGTACTAAGAGCAATTATAGTGTGTAACATGTTGTGCTTTGACTCTATGTAGCTGTGTATACAGGTATTGCATTTGTGCACCTGTGAGTATTTTTATGGATTCAGGGCTAATGTGGCCTGATTTAATGATAGGCCCATTTCCCTAGGAATATGTTGATCACAGTTAACACCAATGTGCATGTCTAAACAGACATGCAAGCCACATGGGTTGGGAGGGTGGCCTAATGGTTAAGGTGTTTGCCTTACAAACACAAGGTGCAGGGTTTGAGTCTCACACGGGATAATTGGCTAGGCTTAAAATGGCTCACGAGTAGTTAGCTTAGTACTAATCTATGAACCCATGAACCTATGTTTTCTCCCCTTTGCTTATATAACACTGCTCTACAACTTTCACAATCCATGGTGTGTGACATTTATGTGATATCCACATTTCATGTCTTGTGGGAAACATGGGTAGACTTGCATAATATATATAGATCATAGTATATATAAGCATATGTTTAGATGACTCAAATTGTATAGTTGTGGTATGCATTTTAATAACATGGAAACAGTTTGGCATGATGATATTTGCTTCTTAAGCACAAGGTAAAGGGTTCGATCCTGACCTTTGGGCAATGCCTGTGTGGAGTTTACTTGTTCCCATGTCTGTGTGGAATTCTTCCTGCCTCTCCAAAACATGCCTCCTCCTCCTTCTCATACCTGAGAAGTATGCCAGCAGCGTTGAAGCAGAATTAGTCACGGGCAGCAGCATAAACTCTAAGTTGTGCCTTTCAGGGGAAGTGTTGTGTAGACTCTATCTCTTAGGTAGAGGAACATGGATCACAGACTGTGTGATGTCAGGGCTAACCATTCAGTGCTGTAAAAATTGATTCTTGGTGATTTTTCCGGTTGACTAATTTCACGAGTTTTAGGCATGGGTATATGCCGGTGACTAGTGAGTTGAGGGGAAGGACCAACATGTGCCCACCATAAAGTCTAACAGCCATGAGTCAATAAACTACTGACCATCTGGTCTGGAGTTGCCCAGCCTAGGTTACCTGGAATAACTATGTTGAATGAAAGCAGGATGTAAAACAAATTAACCTGCCAAAAATGAATTAAGGATCGCTACACTAAATATTTGTTCTCTGACAGGATGCAGCTTGGAAGTGGTGGGGAAGTCTTCTGAAGACAGGGATGCATGTTTTTTGAAGACTCCTTGCAGTCAGATTCCAGTGTAAAGATAGAGCAGTATTCACGATCTCAGCCTGTGCCCCACAGCAGGGTTGTGATGGTAAGGAAGAAGAGTAAATTCAGGCAGCAGTTATGAGACCTACTAGATAAAGCAGGACAACACAAATTGGTATTGATAATGGTGGGCCTTAATGGGGGAATTGAATATTCATATCTGGACAGATAGAACAGGATATGAGGACTGACTGGGTCCACATGGGTGGGGAAACGGGAATAAAGATGTAGAGGCTATTCTAAACTTCTGTCTGGCCAACAACTTAATGGTCAGCATATGGTTCACCAAGGAACTTCTGTCTGGCAAACAACTTAATAATGCTCAACTTATGGTTCACCAAAAGAGATGGTCATAAGATCAGGATCATGCAAGAATGGTAAATATACAAATGCAGTAGATTTCCTCTTAGAATATGGTACTGGGGTAGAATCAGAGGTTTTAAAGTCACCCCCAGGGAAATAGTTGATGTTAAGTTGTCTATCTCGCCTTGGTTCTTGCTGGTTGGGATCTGAGCCGATCCTCTGCTCCGTCTCTGCCATCTTCTATAGCTCAAGAGCTGTTTACTGGCTTGAGGCTACCCCTTATCCCATGATGCCTAGCGCTAGCTACCCAGATCTCGTTTGCCGCTTCAGCTACGAGGTGTCATTTTTCTGGCTCAGGCTTGTATAAAGTTTCTTTATAGAACTTCTTTACTACAAATAGTCTTTTTCCTAGGGATTTTTGTTAGTTGTTAGTCATATATTTGTTGTGTTGGTAAGTGTGTATTTGTAGATTCCTTCCTGTCCCTTTAGAACTCGTTTAATTTAGAGAGTCCCCCCCCCCTTCTCCTTATTCCAGTCAGGTTAGCCATTTAAGTTAGAGGCTTTCCTTCTATCTTCTTTATAGGCTAGTTGTTTGAGTTGGAGGCTTTCCTCTTTAAAAAAAAAAAAAAAAAAAAAAAAAAAAACTTTAGCTTTAGTCTGTACTGTACTGTGTTTTTCTCCTTAATTTAATTTTGTTTGGATTGTTGTATTTTTCTGTTACAGGATGTCCAAAGAATCCAAGGTGTCTGGGTTCAAGTGTGACTCATGCTGTCAGAAAATGTCGCTGACAGATGGGCACACTTCTTGCGTCTATTGTTTAGGCACTGTGCACCTGCAGGACTCTTGTTCTATCTGCCATGCATTTAGTCCAAGAGTTCTGCAGGAGTGTAAGAATAAGCTTATTCTTAGGGGCCTTTTAAAGCCCCAGGGTTCACTGGCCAAGACTCAGCCTGTTAAATCCCCTAAACCTACCAAATCATCGGCTCCAAGTTCGGAGCTGTCTTTGGTTCAGTCTTTACCTGCTACTTCTGTTCCGGCTGGAACCAATAGGACTATCTCCCTGTCAGCTCCATCAGAAACTTCGGAGCCTTCGTGGAGCCACAAGAGGCTGAGGTCCCCTTCTATGGAATCTATACATTCAGCTCCTCTGTCTCCCCTGCTGCAAAGCGAGCGCAGTCACAGATCTTCTCACTCCTCTCGATGCTCTAGGCTCTCTGATCACGACATGGAGAGAGTGGTCAGTAGGTTGCTAAAGTCGCAGGCACTTGCCAAAATGTTGACCATCCCTCCTCAACAGGTGTCTCCGTCCACTTCTATCGATGTTCCTCCTTCGACTCCATTGAGCTCGGAGCCGGAGTTCATTGGGGTTCGAGTAGTGGAACCGTCGGCACTGATAATTTTATCTCCGGTTCCGTCGTCTGCTCAGATTCCCTCGATGGTGCCATCCATCGAGGGATCTGGGCGCCGGGGCTCTCTTCGGCTCCGAGGGGGCGTGGCATTGGACCCTTGTCCGACCCCATTCTCCCTCTCGGAGCTTCGATGCAGGTGAGTTCAGCTCCTACATCGGCCTCTGAACCGTCTCCCTCGGTGCGGAGAAGGATTACGATTTCCTCGGAACCGGAACCTTCTCTGCATTGTGGCAGGGACTACTTTGATGTCATGAGGAGTGTGCTGACCACTGACTCAGCTCCATTATCGGCACCACTGGCTCCATCCTCTGTAGTGCTTGTGCCAACCTCTGCTCCTCCTCCAGACCCCAAGTATGGGGAACCGGCGCTCCAGGGCACCCCATTGGGTGTTTCCTCTTCTTCCGAGGCCTCTCCTGAATATTCAGAGGAGCCCCCTCATAAGAAGTGCAAGAGGAAGTCTTTCACTTCAGATACAGACTTAGATGATTCGGAAGGGTCCCCGAGATCCCCCTCTGAAAATGTTTCCTTTTTGGACATCCTCGAAATGATTAAGCAGAGGGGGAACTGGAATCACCTAGCCTCTGAGGATGAGTCTGTATTCCTGGATGCATTTGGTTCCCGACCTTCCACCTCCTGGGTTTCTCTGCCTTTCGATCCACTTATGTCCATGGTGGCTCGAAAGGCTTGGTCAGCCCCGGATACAGTGGAACCAACTCCGAAGAGACCTGGCAAGTTCATCACAGCACCCCATGATAAACATTTCCTTACCAAAGGTGTTCCTGTTGATGCCATGGTGGTAGCAGCAGCCACCAAAAAAGAGTTAGCAGAAACCTCTTCGTCTGTCCATCCTCCAAACAAGGAGTCTCGGACCATGGACAGATATGGGAAGCGAATGTTTGCTTCAGCGAACTTTTCCATGAGGTCACTGAACTACTTATGCCATTTTCCTTGGCTTCAGAGGGATCTCCTTAAAGAGCTCGGAGATACCCTTCAAGATCCATCAGCTGAGGGGGCTCAAGCCAAAGTGGCTTCCCAGATGGTGACCCTTAATTCTGTAGTCAACTCCTCCATGAGGCTCATCTCTTATGCAGCCGATGGTGCGAGTAGAGCAGCAGGTACGGACGTGGCCCTTAGGAGAAATGCATGGATGCGGCTGTGTAACTTTGCGGAACCATTTAGAGCGTCATTCACCAACACCCCGTTTGATGGTTCCTTTCTTTTTGGACTACAGGTGAAAGACACTTTGACTAGGTGTGAGCAAGAAGGCAAGATTCTCTCTCTGCCGTGGGAGTCCATTTTTCCTTTCCTTCCAGACCATACCCCAAGGGTCAGAAGAGTGGTAAAATGTGGTTCCAACCATCCCAGGGAGCCTCACCCGACACGTAGTGATTTTTTCCTCCAGGGGCAGAGGGGGAAATAACAGCAATAGACGCCACCCTCGTGGCAGAGGGGGTCCACAGAACCAGGGCAACAGAGAATCCTTCTCTGAGAAGCCCTTTCAGCATCCCTGAAGGGTTGCCTGGCTGCCCGCCTCTAGAGGCAGTCGGGGGAAAAACTTTCACTGTACCCAAAAGCCTGGCTAAATTTAACATAAGACAGATGGGTATGGTCAGTTATATCCGGAGGTTACAAAATTCCCTTCTCTCAATCCCCCTTACCATTGAGCAAATTCCTTCCAGATGTTCCACCCAATCTGAGGGACCAAGCAGTCATAGAAGTTTCAAGACTGATAGAAAAAAGTCATCCAGGAAGTCCTAGCAAACCAACACGGATCCGGAACTTACTGAAGGTTTTTTTTGGTACCAAAAAAGACAGGGGACTGGAGACAGATTCTGGATCTCAGCAGACTAAAAGTCTGTTCAAAGAACAAAGTTTCAGATTGCCACGCTACAGTCCATTCTACCCTTTCTGGGTCAGGACAGTTGGATGTGCTCCATAGATCTTCAGGATGCATACTACCACATCAAAATGGACAGGCTCTCCAGGACATTCCTTCATTTCCGGCTGGGAGCCAGTCATTACCAGTTCAGAGCTCTGCCCTTTGGTCTCACCACAGCCCCCAGGGTGTTCACCAAATATATGGTAGTGGTCAGGGCTCACCTGAGACATCGAGGATTCCAGGTGTTTCCATATCTAGACGACTGGCTCCTCACTGCTACTACCAGGCATCAACTTCTTCAAGCCAGGGACTACACAATCACAATCTGCTCCCAGTTAGGCATTACAATAAACTTCGCAAAATCTGCCTTGTTGCCCTGTCAATCTATCACCTACGTAGGTGCAGACTTAGACGCAAGCAACATGTCCGCAAGGCTACCGCCAGAAAGGGTGTCTAATCAGTAAGTACAAATTCTGATGCAGAGCAAAAGAATCCAAGTCTGGTTCATTCTTCAAACCCTGGGTTCCATTGCAGCAGCCATTCTTCTAATCCCACTGGCCCGCTTTCACATTAAGATTCTTCAGTGGCTTCTGTCAGACAGTGGTCTTTCCAACAGCTGCCCATGTCTCACTGCATCATGATTACAGAAGCATGCAAAAGGCACCTTTCCTGGTGGATGGCCTCTCCACTAGTGACTCCGGGCAGACCCTTCATTCAGCCCCCTCCGTTAGCCACAGTGACCACAGATGCCTCCCTGATTGGGGGGGGGGGGCATTATCAGAGCAGGACAGTCCAAGGCACTTGGCAGCCTCATGAGTACCACCTGCATATAAACGTCCTAGAAATGAGAGCCGTCCTCCTAGTGTTGCAAGCTCTTCAAGACTCTCTCCCTTCTGGGACCATTGTAATTCAAAGGGACAACATGTCAGTGGTGTGGTACATCAACAAGCAGGGCGGAACCAAGTCCTACCCCCTATATCGAGAAGCACTCACTCTGGCAGTGGGCAATTTCTTCCCAACGATTTCTGATTGCGACGCATATCCCTGGGAGGTCCAATGTCATAGTGGACAGGCATAGCAGAGCTATTCTCATGCCTCACGAGTGGTCTCTGAATCAGGTAGTTGCGGATCTGATCTTCCGCAAATGGGGACAGCCTTGCTGCAATCTTTTTGCCACCCCCTTCAACAGCAAATGCAGCACCTACTTCTCCCTTCCTCCACTTCCAGGTCACACACCCAGAGACGCTCTAGTCCACAATTGGCCTCAGGGACTGCTTTATGCCTTCCCTCCGTTTCCCCCGATACCGAAACTCATACAGAAAGCAATATCGTTGGGTTGCAGAATGATCCTCATTGCCCCCTACTGGCCTCAACAGATATGGTTTCCATTCCTGCACCATTACCTTCTCAATCAGCCCTGGACTCTGGATCCGATTCCAGACCTACTGATTCATCAATCAGGTGGCTGCATCAATACCTCCAAACACTCCAGCTCACAGCTTGGTTTCTCCACTTCCAACCTTAGCCAGGCTTCCCAGTATTTCCCTGGCCGTGCGTGAGATTGTCTCCTCTCAAGTCCACAACTAGAAAGACTTATGCTAGCAAATGGAAATGTTTTTCTTGTTGGGCAGAGGCTAGGAACGTAGATCCTTTTTCAGCCCCAGTCCACGAAATTTTGGAGTTCCTAGCACAGCTTTTTCATTCTGGGTCCGCTTCTGCTACAATCTGGGTTCAATTGGCGGCCATTTCTAATTTCATGTTGGGTTGTCTAATTCAAACATTGTCTCATAAGCTCTGTAAAGCCTTTTTAAGAGGGACTACTCTCCTTAGACCTCCAGTAAGAGATCCCCCTCCTCCTTGGGACCTTAATTTGGTACTAGCCTCCTTAATTATGCCCCCCTTTGAACCTGCAGCATCCTGCTCCATTAGGTTTCTATCTTGGAAAACACTTTTTCTGGTAGCTATTACTTCAGCCAGATGCGTCTTTGAACTTCAGGCACTGTGTTCATCCTCCATACTTAGTTTTTCATAAGGACAGGGTTGCTCTGAAGACTAATCCCTCTTTCCTTCCGAAAGTCTGCTCAGAAAACAATTTAAACCAATCTATAGACCTTCCTGTGTTTTTCCCTAACCCAACAGGTCATTCTACTAGGGCTTTGGTCACCTCTGTGACCTTCCAATCTAGGCTGCCCATGGATTCTATCTGTGCAGCCGCTACGTGGGTAAATCCTCATACCTTTATTTCTCATTACAAGCTAGATATGGTCTCCAGGAGCAGAGCTGACTTTGGTTCCACTGTTCTGAAGAGTCTGTTCCAATGAGCCGCCCAGGATTGTAGGTGCTAAGGACGCTGTCCCAACCAGCAAGAACAAAGGCGAGATAGACAACTCAACATAAAGCAGTTATGTACCTACCATAACGTTCCATGTTAGTTGTCTTCATCTCGCCTTCTTTCTTGCATCCCACCCTCCGTCCCCCTGTCCTATTGCAGCAAGAGGAGTTTTGGTTTCACTGGCTGAGTGTTCTTTGGTTTGTTTCCTCTACTGACTGAGAGTATGACAGGTTTGCTCAACCTGTTTGTTTGGACAGGTTGATTCTCTGGCTGTGTCTGGGGTTAGCTATTACAAACGAGATCTGGGTAGCTAGTACTAGTCATCATGGGATAAGGGGCAGCCTTGAGTCAGTAAACAGCTCTCGAGCTATAGAAGATGGCCGAGTCAGAGCCGAGGATCGGCTCCGATCCCAACCAGAAAGAAAGAAGGTGAGATGAAGACCACTAACATGGAACGTTATGGTAGGTACCTAACTTCTTTGTCTACAACATAAACCACTGCTAGCCACAGTCAGTTGCAAGTAGTGGTCAGAGTAAGCTCTGAGGTCAACAGAAACTAGGCTCATTGGCTGAAACCATCAGATTGTATGGCAAAGACAGAAAGATGTGGAAGATGGTCATTACCTTTATAAAGGATCATCACTCCACAGGACAGCAGATGTAGAAGGAATGAATACTTCCAACAACGTTTAAATGAAAACCTCACAGAAGCTGTACTGCCCCATACACAGCCTACAGTGAAAGAGAAAGAACACACCATAAAAAGTTAGAACAGCACTAAGGAAAAAGAAAGCCAGGGAAAGCCATAGACTCAGATGAAGTCATGGCAGATATGGTCCAGATATTGGGCAAGTTGGCAGAAAAGTGGCAACAGTATGTAGAAAAGGCATATCCCAGATGACTGGAGAATAATTTCAGTGTACAAGAACGAAGTGGGCAGTAACAGCTGTGGGCAGTACTGATAAACTCTTGCCACACTGCATGAAAGTGCTGTAGAGGGTGAGTGATAAATGAATACACAGAGTAGTAGAAAGTAAGGTGAGAGATGAGCCATTCAGATCAGAATGCAATGCAAGCAACCCAGTATGTATAATCAGAAAGATAATCGGGAAGAAGCTGGAAAGGGGAGATGTGTCTGTAAGATCAGGTCTTACATAAATAAAATGTAATATGGTATTCTCTTTGCATGGGCTTTACAATTTTGAAACGGGCCTATGTCTTCATTTCACATTTTGCATGCAGCTCAGTAAGTACAGTTGTAATGGAAAATAATGTTTTAGTGAATAACCTTCAGGTCAAAACACTGATAAAGATATGCATAACTGGGGAAATTTTATTAAGACCTTGCAGAGATACAAACATAAGGAGATACTCACAAATTAGGTACCTTCAATAATAAATGTTGTATGGAGCAAGGCTTGGGAACCAAGGTTAAGGGGGCATGTAAAATGGACAAAGGACATTTACAGATATGTACTATTAAGACTTAACTGTCAAGACAGAAGTCTTTTACAGAGCAATACAGTTCTGTCTTCAGAGTTAGTTTGATCAGTTGCAGACTTGATTCAAGATTTACTCAGATCTGGTTGGATTACAATCCAAACAGCTTCAGTTTAGCATTTATCAATGCCGCTAACTTGTATTTTACTTCTGACCGTCTGCATTATATTTTCTAGATAATAAACTGCATTTATGAGACAATTAGAAGACAATGACTTATTCTAAAAAGTGCAAGGGGAATAAAAATATGAGAGTTGGCACTTTCAATTAGATACAGACAGCTGGTTGATTTTATCAGTCTCACTGGCCTTTCCTATACTTGTAAGAAGCAAAGCATATAACAAGGCCCCAAGTAAGCTGATTTGGGCAGTCATGTGACAATTTGAATTCTGCTGAACACTGGTATAATTTGTGGAGGCTATGTACAATGGCATAATGACACAAGTGCAAAACAGTGTTCAGACTTGCAGAGAGGTTCCCAGTGGGAGTGGGTATGCATCAGGGTTGAGCTGTGAGGCCACTGCTGTTTACAATGGCAAACATGTTGAAAAGAACAGATCAGCAAAGCTGCTGTGTCAGAAGATGTGGCATTGCAAGCATACTCTGAACTGGAACTTCAGGAAATGATAGGGGAATGGAATGCAAAACTGAAGATGTATGGGATGAATCTGAGTATAGACGAGACCATTGCAATTGCAGGGTGGCCGATGAGAAGAGAAGTCTGAATGTGGACTACAAAGACATAATTAGAGGTGCTGAACCCAACTGGCACAGAATGTCAGGGGTATTGTGTGACAGAAGAATGTCAAAGAAGCTGAAAAATATGTACAAAACTATGCTGCATAGTACAGAAACCTAGGCAATGAAGGCAAAACAGCTGCAGAAGCTAGTGGTGATCGAGATGAATTGTCTGAGATGGGGTTGTAGGATACACGCTGTGTAACAGATGAACAAATTAGGGCATTTGTGAAGAAATAAAGTAGCCCCAGTTGTAGAGGTAAATAACATATTTTCCCTTTTATCCTAGCAGCAAACAGTGCATAAAAGCATGATTTATATTGCATTGTTTTAATCAGGGAACATTATTTACTGGTCCTTAAAGTAATCTTTTCAGTCATCTGAAATGTTCAGACAGCAAAAAGAAAATTTTACCAGGCACTCTGAATTTGGACTCATAAATTGAAGGGGCCATGTTTGCACATCCTTTGCACTTGAAGAGGGTCAGCAACATACTTTGATGTGTATGAGGAGTGTATTCCAGAGACAGGGCAGCCTCTAGGAGACAAACCTGTCTCTCCAGCAGATTTTGTTAATCTTAATGGTTCCACTGGAAATTGAACCCAGGACCTTCTGCATGTGAAGCAGACATAACCACTACACTACAGAACCTAAGGTATCCTAATTACAGTTTAAAATAGATTTGTTGTCCAAAAATGTCATCAGAAAATGTTAGTGCTTCCAGAAATATAATCCTTTTGTGATCTTTGCCCCATGCCTGCCAGCCAACAAGTATTGCCTCAGACTGGACACATTTATTCCTCAGCTCCATGGCTTTCACCCAGAGCCCAGGTGCAGGCTGTGCAAATGCACATACATTGCCATTCAGGCAGCTGTGAGAGTGTGTTACGCTCTTACTGTTGGCTCAACAAAGTATTTCAATGGTCAAACCACATGCCGTAGAAATGGGAACAACCAAGTCATGCCATTGCATAGGGTCACAATGACTTCCTTACATAAGCGCATGCTGCTGCCCACACTTTATGAAAGTTACCACCTACCTGTAGCTTGGAGAACCTAATGTCCACCCCTAGGCAATGTATGTGCATTTTGAGCCACTCCCCTGAAGACAACAATATGGAGCGCAACCAGCTCTGCACGATATGCACACCCATCCTGCCTTTTCAGTGTCATAAAATACATGCACTGCTAATCAAACTCCATTCTCCTAGTTCGTAGTTAGGACTTTATCTCACTGTGCCATTGGCAATGGTATAGATGTTATCCTGTAGACAGCATCATTATGACTACCTTTCTGTCTGAATGCGCCAGGCTGCCAGTGTGTTTATATTTAGTTTTTGTAAGGGGTGGTCATATGACTTAATTTCAGGGTGGAAAATGCACTAAAGGCCTGTGATATAGCTCTAGGTCTGTAATATATCTGCACTAAGTTGGAATTGCATCAAAAGTAAATATTATTTCTCCAGAATAGCAAACTATTCTGCCACTGGAGAGATTTTATTACCAGTACACCCTGCAGCAGCTCTGGTGATTTGGCTATATCAACTTTAGCAGAGAGATGCATTTAAATGTTTGTGTAGTTATGGTTCTGTATTGAATTACAGCACCAATGGGCCTGTATAGCATTATTTATTTATTGCTGTTTGGTCTGCGACAGATATTTTACATGTGACTTTAATCCTTGCTGACAAACTGACTATAATTGTCACTCAGTGTTCTTTTAATGGCATAAGAAGTAGTAATACTTATTTCTTAAAGGGTGTATTAAAGCAAAAAAAAAATAACAGCTTTTATGTTGCAGATGGACATGCACACACCTTCAGTATATGGTTTTCTTTTTGCCTTTGGTGCTGTTATCTCATACATTATGAGTATAAGGCAGGGATTATTCAGCTGCCTCCTCCTAAAAATTTCATACAGAATCTTGGAATCAGTATAGAGAAGTTGACATTTGTAGATAGAATCCCATTAACAAGTACAATCATTGATGTGCATTAAAAATAAAATTAATTTTGATTGCTCCCAGCAGCAAACTATAAACCTGTCAGTTATTCCTTGTGAAGCTTATAGCCGCTGCAGTCACAGTAGTTCACTCAACTAATTCCCTGTCCTGTCCATAAACAATAGGGGTTTAGACCTGTGGTAAATTTGCAGTTTTCCATCTACTTGTTTATTAGATTTGAAGATAGTGTGGATGTGCTTTGCTGTTTATTAAGAATGAGTTTGTTCTAGTGGTAGGGGAATACTTTGGCAGAGAGATCTGTTATGATCACGTCCTGTTTATGTTGCACTGTAGATTTAGGTCCCTTGATCTTGGACTTCTGTTATCAGTCTTGTGAATATGCAGCAAGTCAGACAAGATTCAGTCTCTTACAACTTTGTAGGCCAGGAATAGATTGCTACACAGAAGTCTGCAGAGACGTAGAATATAGATAGGACCTTTAGAAGTTTTGGGTAATACAGGGAAATCATACCATAGGTTTGTTTGGTGAGAAACCAGTAGGGTTTTTCAGGTTGTTGTGGGTGCTTGGACATGTTCTTGTTGAAGGGCTCATTGTATTCTATTATGGACTTGCTATGATTTTTGAGCAAGAGAGATGCCCCTAGTGGTCAGCTGGGCAAGGCAGAGGGCTTTCCTAATAGTGGAAATGCAGTGGTCAAAGTAAAGTTAATTTTCTGTGAAGGTGCTTAGGTCTGAAATGACAATGTCTGAATTAAGGGTGGGTGGGGGTGGGGGGGTTGACTTTTATATTGTACTTCTGCAAAATTTCCTCTTTTCCAAACTTTGTGACTCTACAATTTTTGTTCAAATTTTGACCATGATCCTAATACCAAGAGTTGGGCCTGTTTGAGAATTTGAGTGTCTTTAAGGGATTTGATCATGGCTGCAGGCATTTATGAACGTATACAGACAGAGGCCTTAAATGTCAGAGTTGACATCAAAGACATAGATGCCAAACAGAAGTGGTCCCAAAACAGATCTCTGGTGTACACCACTGGTGGCAAGTCTCTTGGGGGGGCAGTTTGCCATTATTTCTAGTGGAGAGATTTTCATCAGTGAGACTGGTCAGTCCAGTGGTTTACTTGAGGATCTAACACCAGTTCTAAATTGCAACCATTTCATAACCTTGGAACATTTGGTGTATTCCACCATGTTATTATGAACATGTTTTCAAAATTTTTATTACTGTTTACAACATGATATCTCTGTTTTCATATTATTTTTACTAGTGTAAATCTCCTTTGAATTTGTATCTGTATTTTGCAGTTGTATTTGTACTTGTTTTTTTTTTTTTATTGTGGAACTTTTCTCCCCGGGCCTCCACTGAAACTGGACTCTCTGGGCCCAGTGGACTTCCCCGGTTATCAAACTGGAAATAAATAAATTTATATTGCATTTGACCAGTTTGTCAGTGATACCAGAGCTGGATGTAGTGCCAAATGCCTTCGCTGAATTGAGAAAAGCTGTGTGCTTGGTATTGCCATTATCTAGTGCTTATATGACTCTTACAAAACCAAATTGGTTAGAGTCTAAGGACTTTTGGTTTCCTGTCTCCTTTTTTATGAGGTCTGTGATAATACATTTGGTTACCTTGTAAATTATGCTGGTGAGTCTAAACGGTCTGGAATTGTCAGGGTCCATGGTGGGACCTCCCTAGTGAAAAAGACCTACTACAGCTGTTCTCCAGGAAACTGCTGTATATCCAGTGATGAACAACTTGAAAACACAATCCTCGGAGACCAAACTAGTAAATCCAAAATGCGCACACAAGACTGGAACCAGTAGATGTAAGTCAACAAAAAGTTTTTATTTAACACAAGGTTAGCGCTTTCGTCCAGTGTCAATCACCAGACTTCATCAGACAATATTCAAAATCACAACCCTTCTTAAAATACTCATTCCAATTAAAATATCTGCCAATAAAATAGCTAATGTGTTTAAACACATCGGGCAGGATTCACGAAGGCTTGCACGGAGTGTAAGAGACGTGTAACACTCCATGCAAGCCTCGCGATCCAGGAACAGCCCTAAACTCCGTGTAAGAGACCAGCTAAAACGTTTCTTACACGGACTGGGCGTGGACATGCTAAATACCTCACTTGCAGCTGAAAGGTATGCAAATGAGGTATATTAGCGATCCACGAAGCAGAAACCAGCCCGTGTAAGAGACGTTTTAGCTGCAGAAATGTACTCAGTTGTCAACTGAGTACGTTTCTGCAAATTCCACAACGGAGCCATGTCAGCTCCAAATAAAGGGTGCATATGTCTCAGGCAGCATGCCAATGGCCAAATATCTGGCCATTGGCAAGGTAACCCGATGCAAAAATAATAAAAATATATGATGCAAACGGGCTGCGCTGTATAAAACATAAAAATGAAGGTTATAAACCCACAAATGTGGGTTTCATGCAATACATGGAATGACAATGCAGGGACCAGCAGACCAAAAACAACATAGCCACCGTGTACTGGTTGCTAAGGGGGGAAGCTGAGTCTAAGACATGTAACTAAGCATTAGTAGGCAATCTCATGTAAATGAGGGTTAGGATACTGAATCTCACAGTCACATAGCAAATGAGCACAGTCTGAGTAGTGTAAGAGATACATAAGGGGGAGAAATAGAGTAGGAGATAGGTGACATCACAGGGGGGACTGGTAGAAAGAAATGCAGTTCATTGGAGGTCAGTGTAACATGACAGATGACAGACACAGATCATGGAAAGAGGTGTGCCACAAGATAAGTCAGGGAAAGTCAAGAAATGGAAGGTGTACACTGTTACTTATACCAAAGTTTCTTGCTGGACGTGCATGCGTCGCGTGTGCATGAAGCCGAGTAGGGCAGTGTGTGCGCGTGTAAGGCAGACTGAGCATGTGGGAGCGTGTTGGGAGATGTTTAACACTGATGTCCTTCAAGGATGCATCTGCAGTCATCACATATGGGTTGTCCTGCCTCAGGCAGCACTTCGGTCGGCCGGATTCCAAAGTCTGGGTCTGGCCTCGGCTGATGTCGCACTTTCCCCGACGTCAGAGCGTCTGGGGTATAAAAGCATCAGCCGACGCCATTTTCCTCAGTCTTTCTTGCCGCGTGGTGCCCGAAGCAGAAGCAGTTCACAAGTGCCGGTCGGCCAGATCCTGTGATTCAGCTACTGAAGACTTCGAAAAAGCTAAGTACCCCGTTGGGGACTCTTTCTTGCCTCAGCCGATGTCAGATAAAGTTAATAATTGTTTAACTTGTGGGAAACAAATACCTCATAAGGATTTACACTCTTACTGCCTCCCCTGCCTAGGCCCAGACCACGACGTCCCGGCCTGTTCAGCCTGTGCTTCCTTCAACCGACGAACTCTTAGACGTCGGTCGGAGTTTGCAGAGGAATTCTTTGGGGCTAGTTTTGCTTACAAGATGCCATCGGAGACTCCGACTTAGATTTAGTTAAGAAAGCGGAAGGACAAGGACCGCACATTTGGGCAGCGGTTTCGCTGAAACCACGGTCAGGCCTACGCGAGTGTCTCTGTCTCGCTGAAACAGAGTCCTTGGTTCTTCCGACATCGAAACGCTAACCGACTACCTCGGCCCGGAGGCCCGCCGAGTCGGTTATTGAATTACCTACTGAAACTGGTGTCCAGGAACCTTCCGACACCATTCCTTTAGACAAATCTACTCCTGCACGTGGTGCAGCCAGACCTTCTGCATCCATGTCCATTAAGGCTTTCTCTAGGGCTAAAGCTGCTAAAATTTCTAAAGCTTTGCCTCCCAAGGTTACCTCTCAGAGACCCTCTACTGGCTCACAGATTCTTAGCTTAGCAGAGGATCTTATCTCCTTAATCAGAGGTTCTCAACCTCATCAGGACAGGGGCTCTCAACCACCTCCAGACAAAAGACCCAGGGTTGAGCCCTCTGACCCCCACTCCTCAGATGAGTCCTCTGATGGCTCTACTCTGTCAGACCACCAGGAGGAGGCTTATTCGGCCTACAAGGATTCTGATGCTGAAGAATCTATTCCCTCGGCTTCCCCTCCTGAAGAGTTTTCCTTTGGAGAGACATTACACTCTATGAGAGAACATTTTCAATGGCAGGGTCAGGAATTCTCTGATTCTAGAAAGAGATTAAGGACCTTTTTACATTTACCTCAGCATAGGCCTTTAGCTATACCTCCTGTTTTGAATGTCATTGATGATGTGTACTCTGATGCTAGTACAACCCCTGACTCTCTTCCTCCGGCTCCTGCCAAACCTGATAGGTACTACAGGGTCCCGGACTCTCATCTACACCTGTACAAGGCCCACTCTGCTGATCCAGAAACTATTTCCCAGGGCCCAAAAGGGGTTGCAGCTGCCACTGCTAGAAATCCTCTACCGTCTGAAAGGGAGTCCAGAGCTTTAGAGAGATGGGGTAGAAAGTGTATACTTCTGCAACTCTTTCCATGAGGGCATTAAATTGTCAATTTCATATGATACAGTACCAAGAGTATTTGTTAGATGAATTGCATAAGAAACTGTCTTCTTCTGAACCCTTGATCAAATCCCTTCAGGATCTGGTACATAACTCCCAGCAGGTTAGTAACCATTTCTTGCAGTGTGGTTATGATGCATTGGAAGCTTCATGTAGGTCAGCTATGACAGGTGCAGTCATATGTAGGCATGCCTGGCTGAAGGAACAATCTCTGCCAGACCATGTTAAAGCTAAGCTTTTGGATGCTCCTATGGAAAAGCAAAAATTATTTGGTTCCACGGCTCAAGAGGTCTTAAAGAAATTTGAAGAAAAGGCAAAATCTGTGCAGTCAAAGACTTTCTGCAAGTCCAACCACCGAGATTCAGCAGAAATTGGCCTACTAAGAATTGGTCCTTTCCGGACTCAGACAGATCTCAGAGAGGCAGGAATAGGCGTACTAGAGGTAGAGGGCAAGCTAGAGGCTCCTACAGAGGCCATCAATGGCAGCCTCCCAACCAGAGAGGTAGTGCAGGAACTACAACTGCTACACCAGCACAGACTCAATGACTTTGTTTTGACTCCGCTGACCAGGGCTCAATTAGAAGCACCTTTGGGTGGAAAGCTTTCTTTATTTTCAAAAAATTGGCACAGCATTACAAGGGACACATGGACACTGCAAACAATAGACAAAGGATACAGGTTCCATTTCCACACATTGCCAAAAAGAAAAGGCATGCCAGACCTGCCACCAAATCAGAGGGCAGAG